>NC_040877.1:91887680-91932057 GCF_003676215.2 Rhopalosiphum maidis
AGACGGTCCATAAAACGCGTGAACATAATCGCCATACACCTTGCAGCCGGCCACGGATTTCTCGATATGGTAGGTAGATATGTAAGAGGTATACACGTATTGAATTACAATGTTTACACGTGTGCTATTAATTATTTAGGTTTTTTTTAAGCCCCCGTGCAAGTGGGGACTCGGTAGCATATAGCGCGAACGCGATTGCAGGAGGAGGAGTGGTCTAAAATCACGAACGTCGATGAAAATATAGTTATCGAATTCAAACGCGCGTTTAGTTATACATTATAAGTGAATATAATATATTATTATAACTGTATAAACGTTTATTGTGACATTAAAAACATATTATTTAAATATACTACGATACCTTTAACAAATACCGTGATGGGATAGCTCATGGAAATGACCCGACATCCATTACTCGCACGGGTTTTTAATTGGTTTTCGTCGTTCGGAGATTTCAAATGGTTTTTACTTTTCCGACGTTATATACTATATAAATTATACGAAAACGGAAAAATATCCATTTAAGTATGAGAGATAAAAAAAACGAGTCTATATACGCATCGTGTATAATTATAGTAGTTTTTAGGTAAGTGCTCTCCCCCCCCGTCCTAAACAATTATTATTCAAAAAGGTATTTTTTTTTTTTGCTTGACTATATCACCCCCCCGCCTGCCGCCCGCTCCATTCTCTAAAATTGATATTCCATTTAGCACTTGATTGCTAGTTGAACATTCTATCTGCAGTAGTTAAAATATTCATTTTCTATCCACCCTCTTTTTACACGGTGCCCCATCCTTTTTATTTTTCGCTACTTTTACGATATAAAAATATTATTTCATTGAAATAGGTAGAGTGTTAAAACTAAAATGCACTTACATGACACACAACAATAACTGTTAGGTTCTCGGTCAAAAAAGAAATTAAAAATATCGTTTTGAACTTTATTAAACCCAAAAAAATAATGCATATAAATAACTTACATAATGTAATCGCATAGACCTCAGTGGATCGTCATCGATCACCCACCTCATATAATACGCATATCAATATTATTGTATACTTCTACTAACGCGAACGAACATATTTGTTTAAATATAAATATATCTATACAGTATTAATTTGTCTAGTACTCGTTATAATCGGACAATTTTTAAAAATGTAAATAGATGAATATTTTAATAATAATAATATTAAAATCTCCCCTATAAGCTTACATATATTTAAAGTTTAAACCTATTATACAATAAATCCATTATCCTTAATATGCAAAGTTAAATGACTCAAAAACTATTCGTTTTGCATTTTAATTTAGAGTTTAAATACCTACATTAACATTTTCAAAATAAAAATCATCCGCTTAAAAATGTATTTAAAAAATATAGAATAGAATCTTAAATGTCTTAAAATATTGAAGTACTTGAAAATATATTCTTTAAGATAACTTACAAGTAAAAAATGTTAATAAATGCAGTAATAAAAAAAAAATATGATTGAATAATAAACATGGTTAACGAATCTCCCTGTATAATAGCGCAGAAATCTGAAATTGTCAGCAGAATATAAATTAATTAAAATATTTATGTACCTATAAGTATTTTTATTTTTAGACGATGATTTGTATTTTATTATTATACATTCTACCGGCTGCTGCTATTCTAGATATTTCAGATTTTGCGGAGGTAACGCAACATTATTTTATCAAAATAAAATGTATCATTTATTTTATCTGTGGCGGATCTTGCTGAGTACTACGTAGTACTTACATAATAATAACGCTTATTATTTGTATAACACAAGCTATGTTATTATTTTATTTTGATGTACCTACAATCTACATGCCCCGTATAATCCACCAATAAATTGTTTATATTTAAATATCTTACACATTAATAACTATTCAAAGTATAATGCACTCTTTTATAACATCTCACTTTTATTTTTAGCGCCCTAATTGCCATAATGCCATGAAAATCTACTTATTAAATGGTTTACCACATTATATAATATTATTAATTATAATTTATAAAATTCTCCCAAAAGCAAAGAGTGGCGCCATCGGAAGTAGGTATTTAAGTGTACACCTAATGCATATACAGAATCTCCCCTGGAGGGTATATTATATGTTTATAATTACTAAATTACTTCATTTAATTATCATCTCAATCGTTTAATATTACAATATTATAATAGCCACAAATTTAGATTAAGATAAGAATATATATCGTTATGTATATTTTTACTCGTGATTAAAATAATAAAAAAATGAATACCTAACGATAATTTGAAAACCGACAAAAAAACTTTACACATCAAATAATCACCACTGAATTGTGGTAATATGAAATATTATATAGGTACCTATATACAATATAATATGTAAAGTAAAAAGAATCTTTGTAGTTTGTTTGAATTAACAACCTACCTAATATTAACATCGGTACCAAAGACGTGAAATATAAACAAAATACAATAAACGCGTTTTTATTTCTTCGTGTTGTTAGATGTAAATTTTTTTTATTTATGATTCAACATAGAATTATCTATCTGTGATCTTTGCACAGTTTTGAATTGTAACGATTAATTTTATAGAATATATAATAATTTAACTTGTATGCGTTATTAAGCAACATCCTATAAAGTTAATCTGTTATTTGTATTTACCATTTATACGGGCTTAGGATGGTATTATTTTATTATTATAAAAATCCCTTTAAAAAGATAATATTTTAATAAAAATATCCATTTTGTATTAAATAAATATTTAAAAAAAATTAGTTGTGTATAAAATATTTACCTTTGAACATTATTAATATATTATGTATATATCTGTAATACCGTGTGAGTATAAACTAGGTTTATACCAATATACCAATATTGTGTACATAGTTTATTTATACAAATAATATATACTTGATTTTATATTTAAAATAATACTGCTTCAAATCAAACTAAACTAGACTTTAAGAATAAACTTGAAAACTTCAAGCAGAAACCAAATACGATTTAGCAGCCAAAATTTAAGATATAACACTCGAGAACTAACTCAACAACAGTCCAATAAACGCCCCACTTTCAAGATGCACAACATCAAACAAGAGTTTACCTAAATCATTTTAAGTATACTTATATTTGTACAGGATAAATAGGACACAGTCCGTTTTTGTGTACCTATTTTTTTCTTCCGCTCGGCGTAAAATTAAGCGTTGCCTCGGGTCCTACAGACGTGAAAAACGACGTATCGGAACACGCACGTAACCGGTCGTTAATAAATTACATAGGGCCCGGCGAACAACGAACATCCGATCTAGAACGTTTTCACGATATAATATATAGACGCGATCGGGCGCATAATCGGCCTATATCATAATATATTATGTATTATACGCGTATATGCATATACATTATATATATATTATAGTATATTAGTATAATATAGTCCGGTACTTCGGCTCGTTGAGTAAACCCTCAAGCTAAGATAATATTATTCTCTACGTAACGATATAATAATAACATAATAATAACAATATAATATTGATATATATATATATATATATTTACACGGTCTGCCGATTTTCATCTGTCGGGCGTCTTATTTATCCGATGAGACCGTGTGTATACACTCATATAATAGTACTATGATATGTAATATGTGTCTGTATAATTATGTTTTATAAACGAGTACGATAATAAATAGATAACACACCGATATACTATAACTATATACATATTATACATTGCACGTATTCGTACTTTTAACATTATAATGAGTATATGTAAAGTCATGATATATGCACGAGCTGTCCCGATGAAAATAATGAGTTAATATTATCGTGATTTATTGGACTAGGTATACGTCTCACCGCCGACAATTTTCGGCAAGTATACAAACATGCGTCGACGACGGCCGCGGCACCGCAAATCGGCTGCAAGCGTAAGCTTTTAAAATTAAGAGCAATACGATAGAGATAAAACACCTATCATTAAATTTAAATATAACAACATTTTGAAAAGTAATAGTATAATATAATATACAGTAAACCTCGAAAGACGGACTTCGGTAAACGGAACCCTGGTAATATGGAAAATTTTTTGGTGCTTTTTTTGAACCCCGTCAAAACGGGGGAAACTCTGGTTACACGGAAAAATTGCATGGTCCCAAGCGATTCGTCTTATCGAGGTTTTACTTATTAATTTAAAAATATTATCGATGGTTTAGTACTTAAACTTTTAAAACTTTACTTTAAAGTAAATTACTTGTATTGTTATACACACAGAGATCAATGGCATTTTCAAATACAATGTTTGTGACAAAAAATAATTTAACTATTACTATATTTACATTATTTTAACAAAAAATTACAATCACTAAAAAAAAAATAATATACGCATTTATATACGAACTTAAATTAAATACCACGAAATAAAATTTAAAGCATATAGAAAACCTTATGTATAATATGAGATGCCCTCAAAATGTCTTGCATCATCTGTTAGATTTTACAGAACTAAAGACTTTACCTCTTTAATCCGTCATATTTTCATATCGTTTTATTTTTAAATCCATATCCGATATTAAAAACTTACTATCAGAATGTATCATGTATATCGGCGAGAGTTTAACCGTTGAACGAAGAGTTCAAAAACTGACAAGCCAAAAATATTAATTTCCAACTCATACAGTCACACATCTATATTCTATGCAGATATAATATAATTATAATATGTCCGCCAACTATTTTGATAATTTTATATGTCAAACATGTGTTATATGTACATCTAATGATAGTTGGAGGGCGCTATGGGTGCTTATTAGTTATTACTAGAGAACATAAATGATATATAAGCACCCTCTAACTTAAGAAAAACGTGTGCACACAGTCATATACGACTTTTGAAATTTCGCGATGACGGATTTGATGCCACATTTTCATAAAGCCATGAGACGATTGTAACGCTAGTGCACGGAAATCTTAAAATTTTGTGACATATCAAAATAGGGAATTTTAAGAACGAAAATTAGATTTACAATTTAGTATACAATATTATTATGTTTAAAATCAAGTAAAATAGTATTGTACGTGATCTTAAAGATTCCATGTATTTATTATTTGCAAAACGCAAAATAGGTGCTCGATTATACTTAGTGAAATGAACAACTTAAAACTCTAATGCCCTCTGTGTATTATAATGTAAATAAATTATTTATATATATATATATAGAACACAGTCCTAAAAATGTGTACCATAATCAATGTGGGACCGATCTAAACGCTTGCAAGATAGATCATCAACACGTGTTGCTGCAACGTCCTGGAACAGCGACAATGGGCACTGGCTGATTATTATTAATAGATTCGGTTTCCGGCCCGGCTATTTAACACCAACCATTTCTTGTACATCGCGGCGGCCATCGCCAATTTGTAGCGAAACCCAAAAGTATCTATATGTATCCATATGTATCATAAATCTTGCGCTGTGAGGTTCGGTATTAATAATGTATGTGCGGATCAATTATTTAACGATATTAATGATAATTGATAATATTTAAAAAATAATATAAACGAAAAAAAACATACGACTCAAAGCAAAATATTTCTAAAATATCTCCTTTTAAATTAACGGCCAGGATTTTAAGAATGCGGTAAAGAGTTTAATTTTCTGATCAGTGAGTTTTCGTGGTTATTTGGTTATTTGCGTAGTGTGATATTCTGGTAAGTTAAGATTTTGTTTAATCCTTCTCCCTCCCACACACACACACACACACACACACACACACACACACACACACACACACACACACACACATAGTTATTTTATTAGTGTCTTATACTAATAAAATAGTTTTTAAACTTGGGAATTTATTTTTTAATAATGTAATTTTAAACATACAAGAATGAGAGTTTAAAATTAATGTTTGATCTTATGTGTTGATTCCAAGTTAATCTCTTGTCAAATGTAAGGCCTAAATATTTAACTGTATGATCTGATAAAAGGTATAGTTATATTGTTCATCAAAAATACGGGCAGAATCAACGTCAAAATGTCCAAAGTTAAAGTATACAATAGATAAAAATTCAATGGCAAGATTGATCCCCAAATACATGCTATATACTGTTAATAATATTAATAACGTCTACCCAAACCATCATCAAACGTTTTGTTTTAAACCCTTCATCAAAGTTAATGTGTTGTCTTGTGGATGTTTAATCCTGACTGAATTATAGGATATATATATATATATATAATTCAAAAATGTAAGGTACAATTTAACAACGCCATGGTCGAGTACGTAGAAATTTGTAACATCCGCGGTTCGTGCGTTTATCACGATTATGTCGAATGTAATTTTCTGTTTTGGTGGAACAGTTTAACTTTACCGAACACTATCAACGATGATGAATATATATAATCATTATTGTTGTAAGGATCGTACTCAAAGATTTATTGACGCATAAATCGTATGCTTTTTGTCGAAACGTCATAATGTGTTACTATTATATACAACAATAACCGGTTTATTTTTGTGTGAAATCTTGATTGAATATAGTCCAATAGCAAAAAAAAAAAATATGATACGTCATATTTTATGAAATCGAAATGACGGTATTCATCGTGTCTGAGCTGTCGGCACACTGGTAAAACAAAACTATTTCTAACTGTACTATATCATAATATTATACGAGATATCAAAATACAGTCGTACTCAGAACGTCCTACCCAAAGTTTGACGAACACAAGGTACATACAAATTATATATATATGTATATAATATATTGTAACTTAAAACCATGCATGCAGCATGCTGTATCAGTGTATCACGTCTGAACGACAACCGTATAATAGAAACGCTGTGTGGAGGGTAGAGCTCGTCAAACGAGGGATTTAATACATCAACACAGTTGCATATATAATAATATGTGTATTTTTATTTTACCCAATTGCGATTTTTCATCATATTATACAATGAGTATTAGTAGTATGTAATCACAAATCCTCAATCACTATTAATATATATTCTATGTAGATTTTTTTTTATTAGTATAAAAATCCACATAAAATGATGTTTGTTTATCGCCGAATCGAGACGTATTCATAAGAGTATTAATTGTAGAGAGATAAGTAATCGCTTATACTGCATTTGCGTTTATACATTTTTTTTACAACTTTTTAAAAGATAAATAATCTATACAGACGTATAAAATAAATTACGTATCATATCAAATACATTCGTAACATATGAATCGCTTGATAAACGAAGTCATCCATTGATATCTCACATTTATAACTTACAAATATTAATATAATTATTATAATGTTATCTAATACATACGTTTTGATCCCAGATTTTTGTTTGTTCATAGTAAATTAATTTTTATTATGCTGTACCCATGAATTTATTTATTTATACCTAGTTCAGTATTTCTATAATATTTCATTATATGAAATACGGTGACCAAATAAATTAAAACTTGAAATCAACAATTTTGAATTTATTTTATGCATTAAAATATACTTATCATAACATATTGCATGCTTATATTTTTTTCACCGTATAAGCAATACAATAAATATAAATTATAATACACCATAATATTATTAATATTATGTATTTATGTTCTCGAGAGGATCAATCAAGATTGAATTAGGTTTAATTAAAACGTCAGTTAATTTTACGTGTTATAGTTTTACAGATTTTGAATAACAGACCCGATACTGCACTTTTTATTAACTTTACATTAAGTCATTTAAAAGGATTCAAAATCCTAACACTAAAAAACTTGGATAAATAGAGAGACACATATAAATCGGGCTGATTGGTTTTCGAATTAGCTCATAATATATTTTAGATTTTTTTCACACATTATAAATTATTATATTTGATGACGATGATAATATTGTCGAGATTTTTAATTTTCGAGAGTAAAATTGAAAGGACATTGACTCACATCCAACAATTATAGTTTATAATATACTCTCATTAATAAAATAACTTAATTATAAGTATGAAAATTATAGTAACAGGTTATCGTTTCGAAAACTGAAATATAGTGGTTTATTTTATAGGTGATATCCATTTAATTTAAGAGCTTGTGATAAAACTAAATATGTGAAACTGTGAAGATATGAGTATACCGTGTAGAACGACGCCAGTAAATGTTTCCATGTTATAATCATGTATACGTGTAGTCAACACCAGTTAAGTAACATAAGTCACTGTATCACAATAAAATAATAAAATATAATAGAACCGGTTACTTGTGTTGCTTGGGTTATTGGCATAAATAACACGTTTGCACGCTTAGGTCACAGGTCGAAACACTCGAAAATGTTTGTTGTTTTTAAACCTATAATGATATTTTTACGGTATAAAGTAAATACTACTCGAAGTTATAGAGTACTGTAAATTGAAATACATTTCACAACTATAATAAGTTTAGTATAGGAATACCTGTCAAACCAAAACGATAATTAAGTTCACAATAGTCGAATTAAATATTATTAGGTAAAAGGGAAAAAATTAGAAAAAAAATTAAAAACTTAAAAGTACAAAGGTAAAATATAATTTTCACTAGATTTTATTTACATAACCACATAGATATGTAAAAGTATTATATTGGAAAATATTATACTCATTTGACGGCATTTAATCACTGTAATGAATTCATTATTTTTTAATATATTATGTTTATAATGTTTATATAGCTATTACGTATGCTGTAATAAAGTGCTAAGCTAAAAATGATCATTGATTAAATTTATTTATTTAAGCAATAGTATATAGTATTATGAACTAATAATAATCGCATTTTAATATGTAAATAAATAACACGATTGTCCAAGCAGTTCTAAAAATATTGTTTTAAATAATAACTTTTTGTAGGAACTGTTGTTTTGGTAGTACGTCGTACATCATAATTCATAATATTACTAAGTATGAATGTCAGAACTCCGTGGTCTCCATGTTTGATTGATATAATACGAGAACTATCGTAATAACTATAGTGGAACTAGTGGGAGTATGATTCGACACTTTTTCGTGAATGATAGGAGTACATATATATGCGATGAAGATTGATGACACATGATTCGACTCGACAACCCCTATATGACTAAACATTGGAGTAATTTAGTTCCTCTGACTGATCATTATTATTATTATTAATTTTGAATAACCTCATTTTGGATTTTTAGTAACCAATATTGTAAGTATACCTCTAAAATCTAAATTGTTCAATTCGTTACAGCGAAGAAACAGAAACCAACCAAACAATTAGAAATTTGTTCGGACGTATGCATTTGTGCCCTCATCTCAGTAAGTTATGCGTCCTAGCTTCTACCGCAAACAACTTGTATTTAATATTTATACACCAATATTTAGCCTACATTAATACATTATATGCTTCATTTGTACATTAAATTTTATTATTATAGTTTTACAACACTTCAACTAATATAGTTGTCGGACATTTTATTTTTAGTTAATTTAATTCATAGTATATTTTATATACCTTTGGCAATTCACTCAATTAAACGTCATCTATTTCTATATACGATATGTACTAGATATACTCCCGTATCTATTCAGTAATTATTTTATTTCTCGTAATGACTCGTAAAGCCCACAGATCAGGTTATTCATGTGTTAGGTTCGTCATATTATTTCTATAGTTAATATACTAATTGAAAAAACCTCTTTGAAAACATTTTAAGAATTCCTACCGTGATCATAATATTTGATAGGCTATATTATCACGTGATTATTAATTTAATTTACTATTCTATAAAACCATCGGTAATCATAAAAAAAACATAATTTAAAATGATAAATAATATGCATTAAATCTACTACCTACAATAGATCACTTATATGATTTCTTTGATTGATAAAAACGTACAAATGATTGCATTTATTACAATGATACATCTTATAAACGTGTTAAATTATTTAAAATCGATTGTATACCTCACGTTAGAAAAAAATTTTTTATAAAATATGATTGTATATAAAGTACGCTTGTTGTTTGTTTTTACATTATAAATCCTTTACGTACTTAATTATATAAACGTTACAAATTTAAAATGAAAAATCAATAAATTGAATCTCAAAACCCTTTAGGTATTAAATTATTTAAAACTCTTTCTAGCTTTTAAAAACGATTTTTTTTTTTTTTAAACATGTATTCGTATTTTATTAATACACATATTACAATATTGTATTAAAAATTACTTTAAATTGTTCTCGCTAATCTCAGTTTGTCTGTCTATAATATATAAATTGTATTTTTTTTCTTTCGGTTTCACTAAATACCGAATTCTATTTGAATTTTGTATAAATGACATTACTATTATTATCTATTTTTATTGTATAGTATTATGTTTTATTACTATACGTATTAATATAGCTATATTGTAAATCGGACATTGATCATATGAATTAAAATAAATATTTCATAATGTTTTTTAGTATACAATTTAAAATAATTTTTAACAAACTATGATATTATGTAATAGTAGTAACATATAATCTTTAATTATACATCAATAAATATTAGTGTCTATACATTTTAAAATTTATAATCAATGATAATATTTGTAAGACATGAGTATTGACTGCATTGTTACTACTACTAATCATACCTCGTAAACTCATAATTTCAATTACGCCCAATTATTTAAATCTTTAGACATGGACGACTGACCAATGAACGCCAAGAAAAATCACTATTTACGTAAATTAAGTACTTTTTGAGACATAATATACATTTCGTATATATTATTATTCCAGATGTTCTTTGTATACTTTTAATCTTGATCTACAAACATAAACCACAGCATAATGTGTATACATTATACTCAGACTTTAAAAAATAATAATAATAACAACACAATCTCTCTGATTCTGGTTCTCACTCGTCATTCATTATATAATAATGTGTATAACGTACATACAACAAAAACGGAAAATCATATATACCTATTATAGATAAAAGTACAAAAATTTCAAAAACGTTGTGCTTAAAATCGGGAATTATCATGGGTTTTGTGAGTTATTGTTTATGTGCGTCATAAAGCCTATATTTACTAATTTCACACATCCGAGCGGAAAAAAATAATAAATTGTAGGTAAGCATCTACGACCTACCTATATTATACGGCTGTCGGCTAAAAAAAAAGTTTGAATTCTAAACATATATTTAATCTATTTCTCTTTGTAATTTTAAATTATAATACCATAATATTACGGTTTTTGGTGTTTTAGTTAATTGCCAATCAAAGAAAAGGAAATTTGCCACTTTAGTGATAGAATATTTTAAAATAACACTTGGAGATATTTTAAATTATCTCTTTTTTAAAGACCTATTGTATTTTCAACATGTGTATAAGTTATTTACTAGTTGATTACTTAAAATAGAATTTGAAAATAAGTTTGGATTTCTCGTCTTGTCTTATTAGATCTTTCTAACAATATTTAAACAAATTTGAACATTATTGACTAAACAAGGTTTTACTTTAAAAATTGTGTATGCATTTTTATATTTTCATCGGTTAATTACGCTTTTTCAGATTAATAACTGGACAAATTAGTTATATATTATAACTATTATATATCGATATCTTAAATCGATTCGAATTCATTTTCTAAACCAAAAGATTTTATATAACCTTTAGTTTTAATACTCAATGTTTGATAATTAAATTTAAAAATGCTCAAAAGTTTCTTTATTTTTACCTACTTGCAATAATATGGGTAGAAGTATTGTCCACTATACTCACTTTTAAGTTGAAGGGTTTAGTTAAATTGTAGTATGTGGTTTGGTTGAAATCGACTTATAAATTTAAATTTATAATTTAATTATAGCTTATATGTTAGGTAAGGTATATATTTATTTTATTTTGCGAAAAGGATTTGAAATAAATCATTAGGTTGTGTATGCAAACATTGTAAACGTGTAGAATTATAAAAATACCAATCTCGTGTGCTATATTTTTACGTTTATATTATATGTAGGTACATTGGTATCAATGGTAAGTATATTGTGTTTCTATTCCTGCGTATAGTCTAAACATATCGGTGTACATAAAAAATATGTATGATGTAAATAAGTGATAACGTACGACTAGTATAATAATATATTTCAAACTGATACACAGTGTTATATTTTAACGTTAGCATGCGTAGATATACTATAATAACAAAGGTTAGGTTAGTTTATAATCTTATATTTCAAGAAAGGTTTCTGTATTTTGAATATTATGTTGAAAATATAGCTAAATTGTTTTTAAACTATTTTAAACCAGTTATAATCAAAATATTTTCTTAACGTCCTATAAATATGCTTAGGTAGGTATGTAGCCTTTGATAACAAATTAGAAACAAACATACACATCAGTATTGAAATGTAAAACTATAAGTACTTATTCAAGAAGCATTAAAAAAAATAGGACGTTTGTAATAATTAATAATGATCAGCACGAAATTAAAAATAATTTAATGCAGTAAAAAACATTTAATATTCTTGCGCTGATTGCATTTTTAATTAATTAATTTAAAAATTTAAAAGTTATAATTAACAATAATAAAAACTATACATTGAATTGTTGAGATTACATTTTAATGTTATTCTTCTGATAAATATAAAATTGTATTGTTTAAGCTTTAAAGTATAATTCAGTGGTTTTTACAGATTTAATTAAATTTAAAAGTTATTACATTCATAATAATCAACAATCTTAAGAAGCTGTATATTAAGACTAACATCGTAAACAATTATCGAAAAATTATATTTCTTTTGAAATACAAGTCTAATATATTATTATTATTGAAATAAATGTTAACCTACTAAATACGAAATAAACAATATTTAAAAAAACTATTTGATAAGCACACCTAGAAATATACACAAACCCTAAATTTTGTAAAAATATAATAAAAACATTTTCATTCATGCACGAGTACTACCTAATATAAAATTAATTTTGACAGGATTTACACAAAGTAACAAAAAACGATTAAGTTCATCCCTGTTGGCAGTTAATGATAAATTGAATCTAACTCTTATTTTTTCGATTACATTTAAACAACTACAAATATGTACATTTAGGTTTACACGTTAATATCGATTTTAAACGCTTACGAAACTACAAAATAAATGGTCACAAAAGATGAAAAATTTTTTTTTGTCTAGTCGGAAACATAATAATTCTAAACTTTTGCCTGTATAGCCGGATTTTAAATAATGATGCCCGCGGGACATCCCTAAACAACGTCTAAAAATAGATCTCCTAACCTAACCCATGGCGAGTAAGAATACAAACATAATAATACATGTTTAATAAACAAAAGGAGGAAGTGTTCCGGACCATTCCTACAAAATATAAATTGTGTTAAATAACCCATAATATATTTTTTTTTTAATCCAATTATGTACTTTACATTTGAGATTTAACACATTTTCTGCAAGTCATGAAACAGTATAGACTACAGAGTACAGTTTTATATTTTAATTGACTTACGAATGTATAAATAAAATTCGATGTGATATACTTATATAAGAAACTTATCGTTTTAATACTATATATCTTAATAGGACACTACCCTCGCATGTGTTGTCTCCGTCTTAGCGAATTTGCGTTTAGTAGAATCATAAGTAGAGCTATTGAGGTGTGCCCCGTGTAAAGTACGTGGTGGCACCCCATAAACAAAAAAATCTCTATATATAATAATTATAATTCTTTTAGATTCTGAATGAAGCGAGTCATTGCTGTGTATAATAAATATACTCGTATGATACTGGTAAGTGAGGTAACCAGACAGTTTATATTTTTTTTAATAATTTTATTTTGTGACATATTACTAAATGAAATACATAGTATAGTACAGTATAAATTATAATAACAACATTTTTTACGTGAGGTTAAGTTTTATAGAAATATATTATGCACTCCCTACATATGAAGGCTGACTCTGCCGATAAGTAAAATCAATTGTGTAATGTTGTTAGATTTATTATATAAGATAATATTAGAGTAGATTAACCTAATATCAAAGTTAAAGATAAGAAAATTATCTGTCCTTAAACGTTGGCATTTTTTCTTTATTTTCATTTTTAAGCTAGAAAAGAGCATTTTTAAATTTTAACATTTAAAAAACTCATAACATCTTGCTTAAAAATTAAAATATCATAAAAAGCCCCATATAATTGCAAGTTAATTCACTTTAATATTAAATCTAACAACACACAATTGGTTATTAAATGCAAATTTTCCATGTTGTGTGTTAGTAAGACGAACAAAACACATGCGTGGGTTATCGATTTAGCGTCTTCCTTAATGACTTTATAACTTCTCAATACTTCAATTAGATACCTATAACTTCTAATTAAATTACATTTAATTTATCTTCCCTCGAGTTTTTTTTTTAAACATTCTTGAGTTGTTGGTGAGTGCTGATTGTGAATTCGAAGGATTAACTAATAATTAACTAATTTTTTTCTCAGCTATGATACTGAAAAAATCTTAGTTTTTAAACTTAACACACGGCGTTCTATCTTTGGGATTATCTCCTATGGACACTTACAGCACGGTGGTAGCCGGAGATATGCGGTCGGGTATCCGGTCAAGATGCAAGAACATACAGCGGACAGTCGTCTTGAAGCACATACATTTTGCCGGACATTCAGCGGCGGCCGAAGGAAACGACGACAAAGATAACACCAATAACAAAAGTAGCAACAGCGGAGCAGCCATCGTTTTCCGAAAAACAGCGGTGGCGGCGGCGACAGCGTCAGCGCGACGCCAACTAACAACGTGATACATCGGCCGAGTCATCGTGCGGACTGATTGCATTCTCGCATTGCACACTGCACGGTCGGCCGTCGCGCACGTGCCACTGAATAATAACGTATAATAAAATCATAATATACATTACTGAACAGGGCCGGCGCGAGCGCGATCTGCGTTGTTTGTGCGGTTTTTTAGACTGAAAATTTACTTTTTTTTTTTTTCGTCCATTTTAGATGTATCTTTTTACAGGTACAAATCATATAATAGAATCCATAGTATCCACGGATTTTATTTGTTGTTGTATTCTTAATATTCATTCTAAATGTATTTCATTATATTACTTGGGCTAAGGTTTTTATTATAACTTCTCAGCTCTTATTTGTAACCATAGCGTGAGGCAATGAACAGTGATTCTAAGTGAAAAAAAAAAGTGTAATACAAAAATCGTTATGTACTAATGTGTTCATATGTTTATAAAGTTTTAGTATAACTATTTTAGTTTCAGAATATCAGATAAACTGTATGTCAGATTATCTATACATATACTTTACAGTATATATAGTATCCACACTATAATATTATTATGCAGTGAAACTTGTTTACAAATTGAAATATTAGTTATCGATTTTTATACAATTATTCATTAGTAATCAATAACATTTTGTTTAAGAATTTATTATCAATTGCTTATAATAAATATGAAATATTTTTTTTTCTTATTTATCACAATCACAATCGTCAATTTTATAATATTAAATAATAATTTATATTCTCTATACTTATTAATTTCAGAATATTAATAACGTTATAAAATAAAACCTTTGTACTAGGTTATACTATATTATAATAAGCTTTAAATTTCATCACATATTATTATCATATCTGTATGAAAATAGATCGATTATTATTCTTTATTAATTTTATTAAAACACATTGTATATATAACTAACATCTTAAGCAGAAAAACATTCATGTACCTTAGTCACAAACTTATCAGTCATAAGCATAACTCATAAATAAGCGTTTTATTATTAACATAATAAAATATTCTTCTTAGAGATTCATTTTTATTGTAGATACTTCTTACATTGTACGATCATTTCGAGACAAAATAATTATTCTTTTACTTGCATTTTATTGGTATTTTTAATTGTTTGATAAGATGCTTCAACATATATTTTATGAAAAATATTCAAATTTGGTCAAATATCCTGCAAGCATAACAATATTATTAAATTATTATTAAAAAATATAACGAAATCATAATATTATGATTTAAATAGACAATATACAACGAACAACTTACATGGTTTACTGTAAGAATAATCGATGACATATAACAAACAATACGTCACCTCTAATTAAACACCTAATTTATTTTTATTGTAACAAACAGCTTCTACAACTACAGTAACTGCAATGCATACATTAAAATAATCTGAGTATAAGGCCTTGTTTACGTGTGACGAGCATTCAGCTGAAAGAGTGAACTCGGCCAAACACTGTCCCGCGTGAGCTCAAGGAACTGGGTACCCGGTCCATTAATCGGACGAGTAAAATAGTAAATAGAAACTATTTCTAAATAAAGAAGGTCATTAAAAATTGGTATACCTAATCTATGCAATATAGTATAATATCAATTGTTATATATTTTTTTAATAATTTATGTTGCACCTTTTTCTGAAGTTATCATACGCGCATAGGTTATACATCTAGTTTTGACCATACATAATATGGCATATACAGAGTGAATCGTGAGACTCGCAATACTCATGCCTTGCCCTTATGTCCTCTAAAAATGGATTCATTCGGGTCTTGAGGTTTTTTAATGGATAGTACGCTTAAAGACAATATTTTCAAATATATTAATTTTTTAACTATTTAAGGAATGTCTTCTAGTGATATAAACCTTTTTTTTAAATGCGCTCCACGTTTTTTTAAAACAAACAGTTAAGCTGAATACTGATGATTAAATATAAATATATATAATGTTTAGGTATTTAGTATACAGTATTATTAGATTAATATTAACTAGCATTATTTTCAAATGTATCTAATTAGAATTATTATATTATCAATGGTATAATATTGTAGTGATCAGTAGGTATTAGGTTGTCGGTATTACTAGGTACTGACTAAACAGAAGATCTATATCAGGGGTGGCCAACGTGACTATGTTCGCGAGCCACATATATTAATGCAATTGTATCAAGAGCCAAATGATCTAATCTGTACTTTTATACCACAAAAACAACAAAGATAGCTAACATCCGATAAACATATCAAATTATGAATTACGAAATTATAAAATAATAATAATAATAAAGACATTTTTTTTTTTAATATATGCAAAAAAAAAAAATTAAAACTTTGGTTTCTGTAAATAAGACTGCGAGCCACAATTTGGCCACCCCTGATCTTTATTATTTACTACGTTTATAAGAATACTAAAATATAAGTTATATTGTTTATTATACATGTATGTAAAAAGACACGCGTGTAAAGGTTAGATAAGAAAACAACTTTGCATATTAAAATGTATATAATATTATTTTTTGGATTAATCTTTTATTTTCTGTTAATGAAACAATAATAATAATGAATAGATAATCCTAAAAGAGTGATAATAGAAGTCTATAGCAACGATTCAAGATGAACTCTACTGAGAAATATAAATTTAATGAGATATAACAACCGATGAGCAGTATTAATTAATTGAAGTATGCATTATGACGTATAAAATATGAACACGTGTGTAAATTATAATATATACAACTGCATTAAATAAAGTTTAAGTGGAATATATTATGAAAAATGAACAAAGGTTAAAGACAAACAATTATACATCAAAATTCTATTATTTCGTTTAAATGTATAATATGAAAAACAAATATAGGTAATCATTTAACTCGTTTTAATTACACATTAAAATATAAAATATTTAATTTGCTTTAGTGTATACATATTACACACCTATAACATATTATATAATAATTGTGCATATGATATTATATATATTTGTATAGATTTGAAATTTGATTACAACTAAATAATAAATTATAAACATATTTAATCCAAAGAAACTTTATAATTTAATAATTTATGATGACAATTAGCAATAAAGTAATTTTATTTTCTACAAAATGTTTAACAGAACAAATGAATGATATTATGAATTAAAAAATATGTTTTATGAGTAATAAATTGTATTATTTTAAATTATAATATATTATGCAAAATGCAGGAGTATTAACTTTGTATCATTACCAAAAAATAACACATGTATTACTCTGGTTGTCCAAACAATTATACATTTATGATATAATTATTACTAATTAATAGGACTTGGGACTTGGATGGTTCACTATATATTAAACCAATTAAACGAAATGATAATAAAAGGCCACTAAGGCTAATTTACATATTTTCAGTAGCTAAAACCGCGGTTACCGAAACTTTCTTATTTTCTTAATAATAAATATTGTTGAACAATAACGACTCCCCCTCCCACACACACACACACACACACACAAGAAAATGTTTTTATATTTTTTGTTTTTATTTTATTTGTACATCGTGCATTTATTAGCTATAAAATGACTTAGCAAAAAACGTATTGAAGTATAATAGCATTTTTTTTTATTTTATACATTTTGGTAGGTACCTATAAAAATATCAAACCAAAATTCTAAGCAGGTTGATATTGTGTGACATTTTTTTTAAATACATATTATTGAGTATACTAAATATTGGTATTAATTAATTAATTGTAATTTATCGTTTATTTTTTTATTTATGTTTTAGTATAAATTACTTCATAATAAATTTATTGTCCAAAGTATTACTTTAAAAATCTATTTCATACATATATTATATACAAAATACTTAATATATATAATTATTTTAAAATTGAGGTGTCTACGAGTTTTTAATATACAATGCAAATAATAGAACAAGATAATTTCTTAATTAATTATTCAAACATTATGTGTTATATGACTATTATGTAAATCGTTTAATAAACTATTCAGTTCGTTAGAGACACTATAGAATAGATTAAAATATTAAATTTAATATATTCCATGATGGTATGTTAATTAGACTTAGACCATTTCTTTTAGTTATAAAATAAAATACTATGCATATTATTATACCAGAATACTATATTAGTAATTTATACTGAATCTTATAGACAGTTAAAAAATAAATAAATTTAGTCTAAATTTCTTTTTAAAAAAAACTTTATAAAAAGCACCACTTTAACTCCATAAACAGACTGGTTTTATCGAGTAAAATTCCCGGCTATAAGTCTATTTTAAGTTACAAAAAAACTAAAAATTCTAATATGTGTCGTCTGAGGTAACAAACCTTAAACACTTTTTAGAACTTATTCATTTATTATTATTAACATTGTATCCTCATCGTATTATCGTATACAAATTGATTATAAACTTGAGTGTAAAATAAAACTTAAAAAATCAATCTTTTAAAAATCAAGTTTAACTATTAGAAAAATAGGGGCTTGGAACATGTAGTTTTTTCAGTGTTTGCCAAAGCTAAATACGACTCTGCATCCCAATATAATTTTTTATAAAAATGTAATTACATTTTCACTTAAAGAACAATAAATTTGAAAGTTTTTGTTGATCGCATAGAAATGTTAATATTTAATAATATATATGACACGCTTAATTTAGAATGGTGAACATAATTTACAGTGGCAGCGATCAGTGGGGTAAATACCCCAGAACTTTTTTAATGGGTCGTGAGTAATTTTTTTTGATAGATATAGTTGTAATTTGTCAATACTAGATAGTAAATACAAAGAAATGGACAACAGATAAGCAAAATACACTTAATACAGTAAGCAGACGCGATGTAGAGAAGATATCTTATACACCCCTCCCTTAATCAGGCTTGGGTGTGTTTACAAATTACAAGTATATCTATCAAAAGAAATTACTCAGAACCCATTAAAAAGTTTTGGGGTATTTACCCTACTTGCCATATGTGATCGGCGCCACTCTATTAAACAAGGCCGGTGGTGGTAAACTTAGCCATGATAAACAGTTGACATCGTGATGAATTTACAACGATCTTTGTCGCGTGATCAGTTTGAAATGATTAGTTTACGACACACCGCACTATACACGAGAAACAGCGGGAACGGAATATGATTACAAGTCACTTCCGCACGTTTTATTGGCGATGGTTCGTGTACTAACGGGGACGGCGGCCAACAACAATCTCAATCAAATGGTAATCGCTAATACAAAAAACATCACAACAGTTCTGTTTACTCTTACACGTATACAAAGGCGAAGGTTTCTAGACGAGTATAATCTATATTATCTAAATTCGGTTTGCATTTGCGGGAGGCGACGGAACAACAACCTGTGCTACACCAGCAATCGGAGAGACGTACGCACACAGCATATACGTATAATCAGTTAGTATCAGTGTATGTGGTGACTGAGGTATAGCACCGGCCGGCATCACCCGAAGTGTAAATTATGGTATTTCACGACGGAAATATACAATCATACAGTAAGACGCAATATGTCGCTGTCGACGATACAGTAGTTGACGGACGGACGACGTGCGTAAAATTGTGGTTATCAGGAGAAGATGTCGCGTAGGGCGGCTGTAGCGATGCGGGATCGGGGGTACGAAAAAGAGGAGGCACTACGGGGTTTGACGATAAATCACCGTCGTGTGACGAGTTCGATTGTGGACGCGTTACACGCCGTCTGCATGGCGGCCAGCCGAACGACACCCGCCGTTTACAATCGCGTGGACCGGAGTGGACGACGATGCTGCCGCTACGACACCAATAGCAGTTATGGCTATTGTTACGGAACAGTGCGACCGACCGCTTATGATGGTCACGAAACGTCATGAACAACGGTATAGCATAAGAGCGAGACTGCATCGCGCGTGCATAGGTAACGACAGACGGCAGAGAAGTTGGCGTCCGGCGACGGGACAACCGGCGGACAAGCCGGACAACAGCGATAAAAACACTGAAGCGTCTGACAACGAATAGGTGCCGTGATGTGGTGGCACACTCGGACGCACGTCATAATAATATCTATACAAAATCGAGCCGGTATACGACGTATACCGCTGACGAATAGCCTATCGAAATCGCAAATGGTATTAAGTTGAAAAATCAAATGTCGTGTGTGGTATGGGATTGCGGGTACTCACAACCGACGGTCAGCACGTTTTTGAGCGTTGCGGTGACGACGTGTGTTCGCGGTGGCACGAAGGTACCGAACGAGATCCATGTATATCATATATCATGACTGTGGCAGTGATGACGATACATATTTGTTTATTATATTATATCAAAATATTGTAGTGACATAAAATTACATCACTGACATCGTGTCACGGACTATAAACGGGGCACATTAATTTGCATCGTCATCGGCATGCGCTCGGGACGGAAAAGCAATGCGAACGGATGGTGTATCGTCAGGCGGCTATGAATTTTACACACCGAAACGAAACATGGTTTTGATTTTTGAGTGTACCGATCAACACTAACCGATTTATATTAATCTATAACATGAACTAACATACATTGTATTATAAACATAAATATAATATATTATATATATATATTCAACGGTTGTAACATATACCTGTTACATTTTACACAAGTACCTGTATATGTTTATATATTTAATAATTTTATATTCTAATTTCTTATGTTATATAATATAAAATAATATATGATTTATTATAACTTATAAAGTTATAACTCACCGGTCCATATGGGTTTGTAGCAACTTTACCTGTACAAGTTGCTTTCGATCACTTCCAACGAATATTTGAATTATTTATTCTTTAAATGGTATAATCATAGCCATATTTAATAATTTAAGATTTAGTTTATAGTTGTTTAGTTTTAGTTCATAGTGTACATTTTATGCTCTACTGTGTCATCACCAAACCCATGTCTTATACTGATTGCAATCACGATTCGCGATCTAAACTTTTGAGTAATTTAATTTAATCTTATCTTGTAAAATACATTTTCCGGTTTATTCGTACTGTACAAAGTGTCCGCGGTATGCAACTCAAACAATAAATAGTAAAAAATATTCATTTACCGTATTATTATTATGCCCACCTATTAGTGGCTGCTGTCTGCAATAATGCAAATCACAATAAGTTGTAATTTCTTAAAATATGGTTTACATACGACACGACAGTTATTTTTTAAATACTTATTAAACTTTAAACGATTTAAACCTTCAAACATTCATTATTATTTAATATTTTTATTCAAATGACTTACGACTAGAAATATCCATTCAGCTAGCGTTAAATCATTTGCAGATAGTATGTTGAAATACTTCGATTAGTCATTATATATATATCATCATTATTGTGTTGCTTTATGTATACATATTAAATTTATTAAAATTATCCGTACAATCTGCCGGACAAGCCGTGTAATGTTATAGACATAATGTATTATTATTATACAGTAGATTCTTATTAAATCGAACATCAATATTTTTCGTTATATCGAACTACGTTGAAATCCCCTTGAAACTAACATTGCACTTAGAAGCAATACCGTTTTGCTCTCGATAACTCGAAATAAAATTCATCGTTTTTCGTTATTATTAACCGTTTTTTGGGCACAAAATGTATCTACAACTCATCTAACGACACGTGTAAAGTTTCGAAGTTCAAAAACAAATCATTCACCGCAAAAACTTTCATATATACGAGTTTTTTTTTCAAAAAAGTGGTTTTTAGTGAACCTAAGTGTTAAGTTTTTGGGTATTCATGATTTTATTGATATAAAAATAGTGTCCAACAGTCCCTTAATGCACGCTTCAACGGTTTTAGCGGCGAAATACGATTACGCGCGTTTTACCTTTTCAGGTATACAATTGCGCGTGATATTGGGTGTGGTGTTGTCAAATTTTTTACTAAACAGATATTAAGTTATATCATAGTTATTTTTAATATTTAAATATAGATACAAATACATTTATTTAGAAACTAAGAATGATATAATATTAAAAAAATGTTATTAATGATAAATATACCTGTATGTCAGTGGATGCAGTAAAATTAGTCCATGCTTCCCAATGATCTTCATCAAATGGATCTTCAATAATTGATACTATTGGAAATTCTTTAATGATTTTTTTATAAAAGTTTGTTAAAGCCTCAGTTGAGATTATTTGTCTTTTTTCTTTACTGTCTGACTTATTTTTGAAATCTAAATCGTACTTTCCATCACTGAAACTATTATTAAAGTTATTGAAATTCATATAATAAATCAAGACAACTCAGTTTGCCGACAAATATACCAATTTAAAAATATTCCCTTTTCGCCGACAAATTATTGATTAAGTTTCAATTTTCCCGATTCGCCGACAATGGATGGTACATTTAAATCCGCTCCCGAATTATTTATGCAAATATACACATTACACTGTTTTGTAATGGGTGTTATGGTTATGGTATGTTATCATTTCAAAAATTATTATATATTTTAACATATATAAATATATGCCTATTATATATTCAAACTTTATACATAATTATAATATAACACATTTATATATTTATTTAATAAAAGCAATAATACTTATAAGAGAATGTTCAATATAATTAAAGAAGCTGCCTCGAGAAATGATTTAGCTTTTAAACCAACAACATTTCAAGTTGATTTTGAAATAGGAATGATTGTTGCCAACAGAGATTTATTTGGATATAACACAGAAATAAAATGATGCCTCTTTAATTTTGGGCAATCTACATGGCGTCAATTACAAGAAGTTGGATTAGTGCACGGTTATACAATGATGAAGTAAAAAAAAACTGTTCGAAGAATATGCGCCTTAGCTCTGTAGATAATAATATATCATAACCTACTTTTATTGTTATATAATATATCTACTGACAATGTATTAATAATCAATTATACATGACAAATCTGTATTTACTTTTATTTTTTTATAAGTCGGCGAATTGGGAATCGGCAAATTGGGTTTCGGCGACGTGGGAAGTCACGATAAGGACAGGAATAAAACCATTATTTTTTTTCAATTTTTATTTTAGAAAATATTCTGCTTCAGTAGTTTGGAGTATGAAATAAAATTAATAATAATAATAATGATGTTTTTATTCAAAAAAGTAAAAAACGTATTAGAAGATGTTAATAAAGTAATAAAAACATATATAATTTTTGTTGATAAAATATGTGTTAATCTTTAAAAGAAATTACCCATCTCTATTAACTTAATTTTCGATTAAAACGCGTGTGTTAAATATACATTGTACACATACTATATACGAATGGTATGGCTGTTCAATTATTTCAATTAATCGATTAGCTTTATTAAACTGTTTCAACAACCGAATACTGTACTCTTGATAAAAATCTTTGATTAATCGAAATTTTCAATTATTTCTGAATTGTTAACAATAATTTTTTTCATATTACGACAATCGAATAACGAAGAATCCTACTGTTAGTACTATTTAGTATCTATTAAGACGCAGAATACTAATTGCATGTCCATGTGAAATATCATCATTTTATAATGGTCATGATTCGTGAAATTATTTAAATAAAAGTTAAGGTCTAAAAAATACTCTAGATAATAGTATTCGTATCTATAAGTTTAATACCAGTTATTGGATCAAATCAACCTGATTTAATACATTTACTTCATAGCATTATAATAAAATACCAATATGTTGACCGCGGCACTCAATAGTGCATTATTAATATTTGTGTTAAAAAAAATTCAATATTCCACGTTAATATTCCAACAAGAAATATTTCAAACTCTATAATTATTATATTATATAGTATATCGTTTGATCCGTTGCCAACGGTCAGCGGTCCGGTTTTCCGGTCGTCCTAGCCCGTGCGACTCGCGGGTTCTCGTGCGTTTTTGTGCAACGTTCGACGTACTATACCGCTGTCCGATGATATTCGCACGCGCGCGTCGATAATAATTGTCGACACCCTTATGACACGTGACACGCAGATCGTCGCCGTCTCCGCGTGTTTTCACCTTTGCCGATATAAAACGATCGCCGTATGAGCGCAGTGTAGCGGATCTGTATAGCCGTTCTGCGGTTACGTCCTCGCACGTAGTGTACTAAGTGTACTGGCTATATATTACGTGCTTTTTTTTTATTGACACGATATCACTCATCGCCGTGGTCCGGTAAATAACAATATATATCGCGGAATGCGACATTTTCGATTTGAATCACTTCAAGCTCTGTTCAAACGTCATAAATGATATCCCGTCAGAGGACTATTTGACTGTTTGAGTAAATGTTCTTTCGTTTTGTTGCAATAACATAATAACAAAATTATGCTGTCCGTAACGTTTGTGTTTCTTTTTTTTCGAATTTTCAAATACATTAGCGCGCAGTACGAGTTATCCCGTCAGGTAAAATAATTATCTATAAACCGTAATAATTATTTTATACTCGCTTTCGTTGGCGCAATTGGTATATACTATATTTATATGTACTATTTAAATCAGTTGTTGTGTTCCTACGATTCGATATTATCACGATCAAATTAGAAGGCGATATTTACAACAGCGAGCCCAACAAAACCGTAACATTCACATAAATTAGTTTTAAAAAAGAAAAAACCACAATACTAGTTAACTTATAAAAATTCATAACATTATGTATTAACATATATTCTTTGATAATGCTTCGTGTAAAACTATAAACGTATATAAAATAAATAGTAAATACCAATTAATAAAATTCTTGATAAACGTGTTTTGACTTGTGAGTACGTTACCTATAATTTTATTACAAAAATCTCAATTATAAATGTTGAGAATGATGTCAAGAATATAGTCAAGAGTCGAGACTCGAGAGATCTGTATGTTGTTACGTGTATTTTATGTGTGTAATGTGTGATAAATTTATGATAACGAGAATAATGCATTTTTTATGCACATGAAATAACTTTTAATGTTCAACAATACGACTTACTAATTGCACAATATTGGTTTATTTCAATATAATAATGTATAATTTTTGTTTAATAATAAATAATAATACTTTGTTAAAGGTAACTAAATTGACTTAGTCGAAAACAGTTAATCATATAATATAATTACGTCCGGTGGTTGGTTTCTTTGCGGCAAAGAAATTACCAAGCAGTAGGTATGTTTTCATTTTTTTTTTTTTTTTGATCGAGGACACGATTAATCGGAAATCACAAATTTATAGTTCTGTAGCTGAATTTATTCTCTTTTTGCGAAATTAGTAGCTCCTATCCGTTTAAAAAAGGTATTTTAATTAAGGTAAGTTAAATTGGTTTTTATTTAAATTGGTGATGTATTTCACTACTGGCCAAGTCCAAAGTCGGTTCCTGCTTTTTGGAATAATATCTACAAGCAAGTATACTTACGCGTATTACTATTACGTATATTAATTAATAATAGCAATACTTTTATAGTAATAAATTATTTAATGGAATATGATACCAACACTAGTCAATATTATTATGCTGTCTTATGTGTTATTGAACTTAGTGATCATTTTTCTATACTTCTTACAAAAATCATTGATGACTTGATAACATACACTTACCTGTGAAATGGTAATATTGAATAGCGATTGACGGACAGGTTCTAAATGAATCGTTGTGAATAGTCGTAAGCCAGTGTTTGAAAGGTTAAAAAACGTTACAATATATATTTTTTCATGTTAAATGTTTAAATATTGAACATGATTATTATTGATGAATTATATATTCGTGTGCAATATTAATAGTTTTTAATTTTCCCGGTCTAATATTCTTGAACAATTCAATATCAGTTATCTATGAGACTATGAATATTATTTTTGAAATAATTACAGTAGGTATCTATTTAATAATATTTTTAATTAAATAAAATGTAAATTTTAGATATTTGAGCTTTTATTTAGTAATAAAGAGAAAATATAATTAAAATTATTCAGTTATAAGCACATATTATAATATTGAACGACTGGAATAACTCTTTCTAAAAAAAAAGCTTATCAACAAAAGACTAATAATAATATTGCACGTACTTCTGCAGGTATCTATTTAATTATTATGAACATTTACAAGTAAATTATTATTTTATGATTACAATTTAGCATAAAATATTAAAACGTTAAGGGTCTTCGATTTTGAGTGAAGCTTTTAAATTTAAAATTAAAATAATAGCCTAATTGGTTAATTAATAATTATTATTGAAATATCGTAACCAATAAATAAGTCATATAATTCAATTTGCACGTGATTTGTTTATTCTTCTGTTTTACAGGTGCCAATAATAAAAAGAGCTAAAGTAAATAAATAGATTAGATGAGATAAGTTTTAAACTTAAAATGTTTAAAGTGTAATATAAGGTAAAACATGCAAAGTACAAAAAAAACTTGAATTATTATATTATATTCGACGGTTGTATTATATATTATATGCATTTTTAGATGAAAAGATAAAAAAATAAATAATCACAAAATCATCTACGTCGTATACATATAAGGTTAAGAAATTCAAAATCGTCGGACAAAGTATGAAGTGCACAATGCCCGATTTTCAAGGGCAATGTTGAAATAAGTTAACATTATCCGGGTATTGTATATAGTACCCAATTCTATTTGACCACTGTAGGTTAAGTATTGAATATATTAAAAATATATAAAAAACCTTATAGGGTACTTAAAAAATCATAAAAAAATCTAAAATAGACGCTATATAAAATATTTTCATGACAGTTTAATTAAAACTATTATGATTATTATATTCTACAATTATTATGTACTATAACACACGAAATATTGCCGTTGTCTAGTCTAGTTATTGGACACTTTCGACAGGTGGTGACAGCGATGGGCTCGAGCGTTTACTGACGAGTGACGACTATGTCGATCGAGGACAGACGGCGGTGATCACGTGGATGGATGACATTGACATATATACAATGTGAGCTTCAATGAACACTGTCGCAAATATCACGAACAAACTCATCTCGAGCTCAACGAGTTCGAACACTGCGACAACTGCAGCCACGACCACTGCCGAGGAAGCATCTTCACTGTTCTCGTAGTAACAGCTGCGTCGCGTTCCGTCGTCCTTCACGCTCAGTGGGTAAAGATCTATCCCGCTTCTCCATGGTCGACCAGCCGGCTTCAGAACGGAAACCAAGCATTGGCGCCGGAAATACCAGACCATCCGGAATACAGCCGGCGATTGGAACTGCAGCGTCTACGATTGCGCTGTTCTACGCGCCGCTGTCCAGTTCGGACATATATTATTGGCTATTGGTTCGATGACCCGTCTCGTCGATGTATACCGATTACCGTCTGGATCCTGTTCCTACCGCGACAGCGTATGTTTACATCCACCGTAAATAATTGAATTGTATGTAACATCGTGGTTGAAATCGTCGAGATTTATATTTTATATTATTATATTACGGTTGGCGGCGGCACCTGTCGTTATTTGCCGTTGTTCACCTAAAATAATAAATATATGTATTTTTATGATAGATGTGTACTCGTGATGCCTCTGAAATCGATGTACCGTGCTTAAGAACCGTTGGAATTTCATTCTATACAGAAAAAAATAACGAAAATAAAAATATGAAGCACCAAAGTACGCTAAAGCTATTTTTTTTCAAAAAAAAACGATTAACAAATATTCTCAGTGGAGGATATACGACTCTGAAATTTTACACGCATCGTAAGATTGGTTGCCTTAACAGTTTGAGCACAAAAAAACACAAAATAATCAAGATTTTTATTTTATATTTATTTAATACGATTGACAGCGGTCGCTGTCGTTTTTTGCAGTTTTTCACCAAAAAAACTACATTTACTTAATTTTTAGATAGATCTGTACTCCTAATACCTCTAAAAACATTGTAGCATCCATATGGGTCTGTTGGACTTTCTTTCTATGCCAAAAAAAAGTAGAAAATCAAAATATTAAGCACCTAAGTACCATAAAACCACTTTTTTGAAAAAAACTCGTACTCAAGTATTCTCAGTGTAGGATTCATTTTTCGAGTCTGAAACTTTGTACGTATCGTAAGATTGGTTGCCTTAACAGTTTGAGCACAAAAAAACACAAAATAATCAAGATTACAGGTGGCCGCGAGCCCTGTCTTTTTTCGCAGTTTTTCACCAAGAAAACTACTTTTACGTAATTTTTGGATGGATCCATACTCCTGATGCTTTTGAAAAAGGTGTAGCATCCAAAAGGTACGGTCGGACTTTCATTCTATACCAATAAAAAGTCGAAAATCAAAATATTAAGCACCTAAGTACCTTAGAATTTTATAAGTCTATGTCTTAAGTCCTTATACCTATTATTACCTATATATACAAAATAGTAAATTTTTTTTTTTTTTAACTATTTATAGTTGTGTTATGCCTATATACAAATCAACTGGATGCCGTTATATAGGTGACAGGTGTGCTTGACGAAAGTATACTTACTTCTGCATTTTCCTTTCGAACAATTTGCTAATTTTCTGACGATTATAATTCTCTGATAAGATAACCGAAACTATTTTGTATGTTATTATAATTATTAATATTATCATCATACATAGTGCGTGATTTGTAATTTAATTTTATAATATTGTCCGCAATGTAAACTGAAAAGAAGGTGCAAAATCGCCGTTCATGTGAAACAGATCTTAATCATTCCTTATGTATATGTTGTTTGCAATAAATATAATAATTAGGTACTTGTGAATAGCACACGACACTGATTACTGATTAACCAACAATAATTGTTCTTAATTTATATTTTATATATTTATTTTTAATAGTAACTCGAATACCTTGCTACAGTTCTAGAATATACTACCAAAAAATATTGTTCATAATCGAATAATAATATTAGAAATAAGACTCCTGTTTATTGGTTCATGGTTGCGTAAACTTGTAGAATTCCCATATTCGTAAATCAAATATAGGTATAGTTTTAAATGTTTAAATATAAACAAATTTAGATTTTTTTTAAACATTGAATACGAAGTTAGGTAATTCCTAACCTCTATAGTGGTATAGGGTGATTTTTAGGTTTATCAACTTTGTAAGCGACTTTGTGAATAGTACGCTTTAGTAAATGTTTAAAAATTTGACAACTTTTGTAGTTGGCGGTGAGGTTACCGTCACAATTGGCGCATTTAACGGGTTCTTCCCTTGTTTTAGTACAATCTTTGGTGAGTTGGCTTAACCCACATTTCACGCAACGCGGAGGTTAGAAACAATAATTGCGTGTATGTCCATACATTTGAAAAGAGTGACATTAGGGAGGATTAAGTGGCCTTATTGGATGCTCGAATTTCACAATTGAATTAAACAATTTGGTTATTTTAAAAATGTCGTTGTTATTGCTGTTGCGGGCTAGGTGAATATTAAATAACGAAAGTGGTGACTTGTTTGTACGGTTGAGTATATTTGAAATACTGATAACTTTGTGTCCAAGGTCACTTAGGCTATTAATGATATCCTCGGTGGTGGAAGAGTGATGGAGGTGACGTTGTACAACGCGGAACGGTCGGAGAGCACGGGGGAGATAACAGTGAAAATCATAATCGGCATCCATCAGATAAAACTTAATGACTGCCAACTGAGCTCGTGTATAATTCGTAAGATTAAACTGGATTTTTTAGCTTTGCAGGTGAAGTTCTCTGGGCCCACCAAACGAATTAAATCCTTATTGAGAGTAGTAAAGTCACTTACATTTATTAGGACGATGTTAGAAAGCTTAAGGTTATTCTGATATGGCAACTTTTCGCTAGATGATGAGACGTGAAGGTCGGAGATGTCTTGTTTTTCGTCATCCGTTCCTAAAACTTCAAAACGGTTTGGGGAATAAAAAAATTTGCTCTTTTTGTCTTCGTGGACCGGAGAGTTTGGTGATGACGATGAGAGAGCTGTCTTTGTTAGATTGGCTTTCATTATCGCTTTGATAACGGTGTTTATGTTAATTATAACGATAGGAGAAACCACATTAGCCATGGCAATTAAAAGTAAACTGATAAGATACGTAACACATTAAGGAACAGCGCACATATTATCGATTTGGGTGCCGAAGCCCGACTGGAATCAAATATAGGTATAGTTTAAAATGTTTGAATATAAACAAATTTAGATTTTTTTTAAAAATTGAATACGAATAAAAAGTTATAAATATTTATTAATTGAAAAAAAACAACAGTTACTTAAAACAAATACTACACATCTATACATATTTATAAAATACTTATAAATTAAAATATAGCACGGTGTTTACATAAGCTTAATAAAAACAATTATTTCCGATAACATAGTCATCTCTCTATTGTTTATTTTTAGAATATAATAATATATTATTATACTTATAATTTATAATATTATTATAATAACATTAAGATATTAATTAATTTTAATATTTTAAAGTAGAAAATTGGCTGTAGTGTCTAGTTAGGTTGGGATCTCTAATCTCTATTCTCTATTTTTTATATGAAAATAATTACTTGTAGATGAATAATATATATTAGAACATACAACAACATTCAAACAGCGTCATGGATAAACGATTGCAGAAAGTTAAGTAAACATAAAAACGTATTAAACCACAATTTAATTAATTGATTAATTCAATTAATTCATACGTTACAACATTATAATTAATACGCTAACACGACTACGTGAGATAGATATACGATTTAGCACATATAATTGTAAAGAGTGATTAAAAATTAAATTATTGTATTTAACGAATAAATTATATATTAATTTCCACCTAGTTATCATTGTATAATCAATGACCTATTTCAGAATGAAGGGTATTTTATAAATAGTTTTTTAATACAACATACACTTTTATTGTCACCTTTGACTAGGTAAATAGGTGCTGTGAGAAAATAGTGTACCGGGAATGTATTTCATTACTCTTAAGCCAAAGTAAAAATTTAACTAATTTTATTTTTTATTCTAAGATCAGTGTGTTTTTTCTATCGAATAATATTATGCATCTTTTGTAACTGGACCGAGGGCCGACTAAAGGACACGCCAGTGGCGACGGTGAAAGCTTAACTCCGTTTTTCGTCGCAAGGCGAACCGAAGCCAGCCGGGTGGCGTCCATCCGGGGGTCGCCGATTCCGCAGGCTCAAATCTTCTTCGCTCGCCCTGTACCGTTTTGGTCTCCGTCGGTCGTCCAAGAGTCGTCGTCTGCACCGCCGTCTGACGCGCGCATGACATCGCGCACTAGCCGCTCGCCGTCAACCATCGCTCCCGTGGCCGAAACTGCCTTGCCGTCTAGTGGTCGTCGTATCGTGCGGCCGAGCGAAACGATCTCGTGACACTCGTCTGTTCGTGGGCCGGTCAGAAAACGTTGCGGAGGCGACCAGAACACATTGCTTTTTGCACCGAATCGCCATCTCGTATCCTCACCTGGTTTTGTGTCGTTCTGTCGATGTTTTTTTTTTCCTTTTTTGTTATCATTGTTATTATTGTTTTCTTGTTATTCTAGTTCAAATTTTCATTTTTTTTTTTTCATCTATAAAATGTATGAATATACTAACTGTATCCCATATGGCAAATTTTTCCGCAAATAATTTTTAATCTCATTCATTCCACTTTGCTATTTATCAAAATTGTTTATACCATTTTATACACTGTTTTATTTATCAAAATGTATTATATCGACTCTGCTATAGCCCATATAGCAGAGTTTTTCCGAAAGTTATTTTTTGTATCATACATTTACACTGTTTTTCTTATTAAATGTGTTACATTATTGATAGCTCTTACAGCAAGATTTTCTTCTGGAATTAATGTTTGTTTCATTCGTTTACAATTTTTTTATAATCAAAATTTATAATAGTGTTAGCCTTTTAGGCAAGTTTGTTTTTAATTTAATTGATTTTTATTAAATTAATTATATGTACCTTGAATTGTTATTAAAATATCAATAAATTGAAAATCATATTTACACAATGAATTACTATTTTATTTTTATTTTTGAATAAATAAATCAATCGTAAAAAATTAACGACTTTTAAAATCGTTAAAATATTTTCGAAGCTTATTGCAAGAGATGTTTAAAAAAAATAGCTGTGAAATAGGTTTAATAGTTAGTAATTCGAACTATCGAAGATAACACTACTTGTAAGAATACACCGGAAAACAATTTGAAACCATTGAGAAAAATATGCAACCAGATATAGGTATTAAACACTTTTAAATTTAGCACTATAGTAGCAGTTCAATGCGACTGATGGACAGGAATTTTCAAAACGGTCAGAAACATCAAGAATCCCCCGACTCAGGTCGCAATTATTTACGTATTTTTGTTACGGGCAAAGTATGAAGTCGGGCATTGTGCACGGTGCCCGGTCACTTTGCACTTCGCCCGATTTTCAATATCAAAGTTGGAATAAGTTAACATTGTCCGGACATTGTATACAGTGCCCAATTCGATTTGAGCACTATAGGTTAAATATTGATTATATTAAAAATTAAACAAAAAATCTTAAATAGTAGCTTCAAATATTAGTTTTTAAATCTATTAGGTATCCAGTTAGGTTCATACAACTTAAGAGTTAATATAATTATCTATTAGAATTGGTTGGACATTATTAAAATGAATACTTTTTAGTATCAAAATATAATCATTATAGTTAATTATAACAAAAAAATAATGATTAGCACATAGAGATAGCATTATTTTACTTAATTTATAATTATACATACATCACTATTGAGGTACTTTTGAGTTGCCAAATCTACCAGTGGTTCATAATGTACTGCAAGTACACCTAGCATACTCTCGAGTCATGACTACCCAATTTCTAAATTTTCTTGCCACTTCATCTTTTAAGAAATTTGTACTGATGGTACCTCTCTAGTCTGGATAAACACCTCTTTGCATATCGTAAATAGCAGTAGTGTTCGCGCAATATAGTATTATGTGTTCCATTATTGTTAAGATTACGGATCGGCTCATATTATTATCGGTTACGAATGTCTCGTACGAATAAAATATCCAAGTATAGTTTTTTAGTGTTATTGTTATGTTATAAATGATATACGATATAAATGTGAGCAGCGCTCTGTATTTAATTTACTTTGCTTACTTGAATCCGGGAAAAATACACTTTTCCAGGGCAATCTTGTACAATTCCAATATTAATATTGTAACATTATTTATATCATACAATATTTTATATAATAATTTTAGAAACTTTTATTTTTAACTTTTTCAACTGTAATAACTGATTCAAAATAATAATCACTTTTAAGTTCGAATAAAAAATATTTATGTGGGAATACCCACAAAATTATACCCATGCGCAATTATTTACGTATATATGTTACGGACAAGTAAGAAGTGCACAATACCCGATTTTTAAGGGCAAAGTTGGAATAAGTTAACATTGTCCGGGTATTGTATACAGTGCCCAATTTGATTAGAGCATTGTAGGTTAAATATTGAATATATTAAAAATATGTAAAATAATCTAACAGGGTACTTAAATAATCATAAAAAAAATCTAAACATAGACGCTATATAAAATATTTTCATGACAGTTTAATTAAAACTATTATGATTATTATATTCTACAATTATTATGTACTATAACACACGAAATATTGCCGTTGTCTAGTCTAGTTATTGGACACTTTCGACAGGTGGTGACAGCGATGGGCTCGAGCGTTTACTGACGAGTGACGACTATGTCGATCGAGGACAGACGGCGGTGATCACGTGGATGGATGACATTGACATATATACAATGTGAGCTTCAATGAACACTGTCGCAAATATCACGAACAAACTCATCTCGAGCTCAACGAGTTCGAACACTGCGACAACTGCAGCCACGACCACTGCCGAGGAAGCATCTTTACTGTTCTCGTAGTAACAGCTGCGTCGCGTTCCGTCGTCCTTCACGCTCAGTGGGTAAAGATCTATCCCGCTTCTCCGTAGTCGACCAGCCGGCTTCAGAACGGACACCAAGCATTGGCGCCGGAAATACCAGACCATCCGGAATACAGCCGGCGATTGGAACTGCAGCGTCTACGATTGCGCTGTTCTACGCGCCGCTGTCCAGTTCGGACATATATTATTGTCTATTGGTTCGATAACCCGTCTCGTCGATGTATACCGATTACCGTCTGGATCCTGTTCCTTCCGCGATAGCGTATGTTTACATCCACCGTAAATAAGTTAATAAAATGTAACATCGTGGTTGAAATCAGTGATGGTTCGGATAGTTTTTCTACACTGAGTTTGGTACCAGGTGCTTATAAGACATGTGATAATAAATGATGCGTTTACGTGTCTTAACATTTTTAAATTTATTATTCGTACACATTTAATTAAACACAATATACAAATAATAATAATAATATAATAACATTATACTTAATTCATTTTAATTTTATCTCTAAATATTGATACAACAGATTTGTGTGAGCGACAAGCGTAATAGTTCATGTCACCAAATAATATTGTCCGCTGACGGCCGATCGATTGTGGCTACTTGTTACTGCTCGTCTTGGAACAGTACTACACTAACTGTGCGGTGATAGTGATAGTTCCATTGCACTCAATCAAGACTCAAGTAGTAGGTGACATAGGCCCGCGCATAGGGCGGCATTTAAAATTTTTGTATTATAGATTTTATGAGTTATTTACGTGTAAGGTGAGGCAAAACTCAAGTTTGATAGGTGTGTTTAAACACTTGAGCCGGGCCTGATTGACACTTAGGTTAATAAAGGTAATCTAGATCGAACTATACTCGGATTCAAAAAGCAGTGCTGTTCTATATAATATTATGTTATAACTAAAGACCGGATTTAATTACACCAAAAATATACCTAAATTATCATGAAAATAATTTAATAATTACATAATAAAATCATATAATTGCTTCAAAAAATGTACAAATTGCATTTTAAATTGTCTTAAAATATTACAAAATGTATAATAATTATTTATTTTCTTACAGACATGATAGAGATTTACAAATTATAAAATAAAAAAGTTCTTGAAAGTAAGTATTCAATATTTAAAATATATTATTTATTTATAATTCTCTATATTTGTTGATTCTAGGTGGAGCTTTTAAGAAGGCTTTTTTCCTAAAATAAATAAAAAAATCAAAATTATGAACATTTATAAACTAATACCGTTGTTAATTAATTCATTTATGTCCAGATATCATTCATGATTTTTTTTCTAACACTCTGTCAACTTCATGCATCAAACACGGGATATGAATTAATTTTGGATAAAATAATACTATAATACTCGTAAATTATAACATTTAAGGGAAATAATCATCATATTACTATTTTTACTCAAATTAATGGTGAGTAAACATTAGTGATTATTTTAGTATTATATAGGTACTTGCAAAATTTAATTGAATTTTTTTTTATTCATATACATAAGTTATTCTTACTTAGAATACATTTTTTTATAAAATTGTATTGTGTTTTAAATTATATTTTTTCAGTTTTAAATTTGTATGTAGTTTGATAATACCGTGTAATTTTAAAAGATATCTCAAAACAAAAAAATTGATTTATTTTTCAATCAAATATTACACAAATATGTAATATATTTTTAAAAAAATATAATTATTTACCAAAAATGCTTGAGTTTTTTTAAATTTTGTATAGCATTCTGATAGATTATATTTTAATAAATACTTAATAGACATTAGTATACTACTCGTATTTTCTCTATTCGAGCACTATGAATATAACCAATAATTATTGTTTAGTATCAGTCTATACGATTTTTTTTGCTAGTCACGCCAAACAAGTGGGTAATTAAAAATACGCTCTACTCGTGTACCTATACGTTTAATGGAGAGGGTATAATTTGCCGCATAAGTGCGGATATCGTGTAAATCCGTCTCTGACAATACCAAAAAATATAACACGAAAAAATAGAATCGTTTTTCATATGTGTAGAAAATTATATAACATTGATTTAAAATTTAACTCATCTACTACTCTACCAGTGACCCGCTCAAAACCTAAACCGTCACTGTGGGTACAGCAGAGCGATATATCCACTTGCCAGGGTCCGCGGAAGGAAAGCACAGGCCCATGATGTCTAAGGCGGAATTTTCTTGGCCAGGCAGAGCCGTATTTTGTAAAAAGTTTATTTTTTTTAAATAATAGCTAATATCCGGCAATTAATTACATTCAGCCTCGTACGGTACCTATACAGTATATTGAAATTAAATTTAAAATAATGTATAGTATACAAACGTCAACTACGTAGCTCTGTTATTCTGATTATCTACTGGACAGGGGACGTGAATAATTCAATCCTTATTGAAATTAATCAATTGTTATATTTATACGTTTATACGTTTTATTAATGGTATAACGACGACGACGACGACGACGACAAAAAAAAAAAAAACAATGTCGGCAGTGTACAATGTCGTACTATAGCGCGACATCTGGCCACCGCGGCTGCGGCCCAGTACGCCCTTGCCAGCCCGTGGCTGATGTCACCGCCGGTACTGGACGGACAGCGGACAGCCGTCGCCACGGACAGGAGTCGCCGGCGCTACGCGGGTGCTCCGTTACATCGCGATCGGCAATCGACACGTTCGCTCCGCGGACAGCCCCCAAACACCACGACGGGCTGTCTGTGGCGGACGGCCGCTTGCCGGGAGCGGTTTTTCCGTCTGTCTGGTCGACAGTATCGCGGCCACGCGGCCGTCGCGTTTTTCTACGGTCCGGCGTGGGTACTGGCGAGTCGTCTAACCGGCGTATGCGCTCTATCGCGGATTCATGTCGTCATCGTCGTGACTAGAAATGCATTTTACGGATAAGGAAAAACATCGTAATAAAGATGAGCGTTCTACGCGCGTGCTATAATCATAGACCTCTGACTATAATATAAGGTCTATGGCTATAATTGTATATTGTTTATCATTCAGTCATAGGGCGACAACACTTGCATCACGCACGGTTTTCTATTTTACTGACACGTTTAGTGCATTTCTCTAAGAAACATGGCACGAGCATATTAATATTTATTTTTTATGTTTTATAATATTACGTACACAAGGTAATTGCAATATTTAATTGTATATGAATGATAATAATATTCGGTGTAACAAGATGAATTTGACAATATGTATATAATAATCAGGGGAGCACGAAAATTGAGAGGTGCCGGTCGTACGCCAAGCAACAGTTTCTCCGCAGCAGTTATCATAAGTCATGTCAGCGTTTAGTATTGTGCGCGAATACGATGCGTAACGTCAGCGTGACAGTTCAAGGTTTAAACGAAATATCGCTCTAATCTGGACGCTACATTTCTTGATCTAGGAGCATGTCTAGTGTACGGGATTGGACGGCTATTTTTCTTTCTCGATTGACGTGTACCTATATATTTTATATTCATTCTTCCACTGAAACGTATATGTCGGCTGATTTTAAAATTGAAAAACATCAAGTTTAATAAAAGCTAAATACGAATTACACACGTATTTCGTCATTTAAGTGTAATAGGTACACCGTACGGCGTACGTTAGTATACAATATATATATATATATACATAACATTGTATATACGTATACAATGTTACGTATTAATTATATATTAATATATTTTATTTAAAAAAAAAACCTTGCGATATTATCATAATAACACTAGTGCTTCTCTGTATTATGTTAGTCTGCTTATTTTCAATATTATATTAATTATACGCGAATCGAAATATAGATAGGTTTATCACTTCCTAAAATTAGTTGTGCCAATGATATTATGCATTTTAAATATAACATTTTCGACTGTTAGCTTTAGGTTTTCAAGTTATTTTTACAGTAATATATTTCTTCAGATTGCATTAATTGAGAAAAAAAATAAAACAATAAAAACAATACAATATGTGTCAGCTAGGTATTCATCTAACTAATATCTATTGTTATTAAATGATAAAATGTATAAAATGTTTATAATATATTAATAACCTTTAAAAAAGTATCTTATTTGAACTAATTCAACAATAGCTATATTGGCATATTGCCTATATACGATAAACATTTATTTATTTAGCACAATATATAATAACGTAAAATTATAATCATGAATCATAATACTTAATATTCTTATGTTTTTTACATAAAGATTCGTCTTTGGAAACGATTTGTCCAATTTTACGTTTCACCTATATTTATAATAAAAAATTACAAAAATTAATGTGTGTCATGATATTATTATAGATGTTTTATACGGACTTGAAAAAGATGATTTGTGTGTGCTTCGGTGAAATCATTAATTTCAAATTCTGTTTCCGTCCCATCCTTCAAAACGCGATGAAGTAATCATTATTTTAATAATTTAATACAGTACAATATTTATTACGAATAATACATACATCGAGTTCTAAATGAAAAATTGCTTCAAAAGAGTAAAATTTTTGACAAATTGGTTCCTCGACGTGTATTTTCAACATCGAAGTTCTAGTAGTTAAATCAATGATCTAAATTATATTATTAAATTTCAACATTTGAATGTAGTGATATTTATATACATAATATGATAGAACTATAATACAGAACAGCAAACTTATCCAATTTTTATGTAATATGATAATGCCATGTTAAATGTTTGCAAAATATGAATAATACGTACTGCATCATCGGTAATAGGTTTCACACCAAAAATCTCAGATTCTTTATAACCTAATGATATTTTTCCGAATATCAAATTATTAACGAATTTTTTAACAAGCTCCATCATAATAAGATCTATAAGACTGTGATTTTTTATTTTTAACGAATATCAATAGTTATTTTATTCGAACAAAAATAATATATAGAATGTACAAAAATCAATTGTTATATTCCATGGTTACGTAAAAGTATATAAGATTATTATATCAAAACCATCATGAACGAGGAAACAAACGTATTACATTTATTAATTTAATTCTGCAATATAATATCATTTTAGTTCAAATATATTTATTGATGACCTCTGTTATATTGCAATGTATAAATGCTTAAAGTAACTGATTGAATATCGTGGTACTGTGGTATAGACAGACTTTTGCACAAGTTATGACACAACTTACAATATTTGCATAGAACATTATGTACCTACTACTGTAATATGTCTGTATAGTATTACTTTGTAAATTATTAAACCATATTATTACTAGAATATTTACTAAAAAATACGAAGTAGATTAAATTAAAAGTTTTTTTTGGCATAGAAATATTAAAATCGTATGTTCGTTAGACATAATATAAAACATAAACTATTTATTCTAATTATAGTTATAGTAATAAATACTAATAAAATAATATGCAGGCTAAATAATGTTTGTTATTAATTTTCTTTTAATAAATATAAGGAACTTCTAAACTAATAAACCTATTAACTGTTTATTTCTTGTTATTGTATTTTTTGTTATTTTTTTAATTATTTGAATGCATTCATATTATGATATTAGCAAAACACCAAGAAATTTATTGTATTTTTTATAAGGCGTATGTTGTACCCAATTATTACCTACAAATCTGTAAAATAACTAATTTAAATTATAATATAATAAATCTTGTTCGTCAGTTCTTTTTAAATATTATATATAGGAGTATAGGAGGTCTAAAATAGTATCACACGAACTAGCTGACCAGTCTGCAATCCATAAAACATTTATACATAATTTTGTGAGTAATATTTATTTATTTTAGTTGTACTATTATAAACTAAAGATTAGAAAATTAGTCTATAAAGTGTTGTAATTATAATAGTTCAGCTCCAATAGCTGTCTATCTAATTTAAATATTTACAATAAAGTATTATTATATCATAGGACATAGACAGTTATATTTATTATTGATTTATATAGTATATTGTATATCTTTTATTATATAATAATATTTATATATTAATTATAATTCTAGAATTATAAAGTGTTGAATTTAAATAATAGTAACCGGAGGATGGGTACCATATTTTATGTAACTTGATTACTTTTTTTCAAATAACAATTTTTTTTTTTTCTATAAATTATATTATTTTACTTACACAAATACCAGCGATATATGCATTGAACTATGTTAACTATTTATAATCCTACACCTTTAGTTATTGATAAATAAAATAACTACCTTTATTTATTAATGATTTAAAATGAATGTTATTATTATACCATAATGAAACTGAACTAATAATACGATGGGACTAATAATTCCGCAGCATCTGCAGCCTCACTTATCACTTTATATGTTAAGACACGCATTTAAATTCAACACTAGTAAGCTGGAAATTGGCGAATGCCATGCTACGACAAAACTATGATTATAAATTTAAACAAATTAACACATTATTAAAAATGTATAATTCGATATTTATTTGTTTATATTTCCCATATATTATATTTATTAATTATATTGGTGTATAAGACGTATTTTATCGCGAGAAATTGCAGTTACTATTTTAGCTATCTATAAATTGTCATTACAGACGATCGGCGTTCGCGAATTTTCGCTTACGATGTGGATTAGGCCTATTGGGGACACCACAATAAAAAACGCGCCTCGTGTAATACCTCGTAATGTTATTAAACAATATGGATGATGTTATATTGTACGCCGTTTAATAATAAAGGTTGTGAGGAAAATTACACAACACTGTTATTATTATCTTAGTACCTTACATGCAATTTTTTTTATTAATAAAAATTAAATAATTATTTATATCAAGAAACGGGAAATATTGATTTATTAAGTATTAAAATACAATAGTTTTGAAAAAAAATATATCCTTTGACTTGTTATTATATTTACTTTGAGTAGTAATTATATTAGTCCTTATTTTACAAAGACATTAGCAAAAGCGGGTCTAGTTAAATATTGCTAGAAATATTGTATGTATCTATTACTTAAAACGTTGAATTTACACATTTTTTTTTACTAATTATTATGTATTTTATTAACGTTTTAATTTTTATTTCACGTTAATTTGAAACTTCATATTTTACTCGTTTACTGAGTCATTGGTTACGTATTTGTGTCTTATATTAAAATACAAATGTTTGCATGTGATTTGTAACATTTGGATTTTATTAACTATAGGCTGCAATTTCATTGAAATTATAATGTTCATAACCTTTTACGCTAACCAGTTTTCAACAAAAGTTATTTTTTATTTTCTTGAAACTCAAAAACGTATTTAATATAGAAAGAGAGTTTGACAGTCGCCCATGCACGGTAACATTTTTTTAGAGGTATCGCACGTACGCTTCCATCTTAAAAATACGTATATTTAGTTTTTTAGGTGAAAACGGCAAAAAACGACCAGGAACCGCGCCCGGGCGTAAGTTAACTACGCACGTTATTCGGCCACTCAAAGACTCTGGCGGCATGGTGGTTACCTGTAAAAGCGCGGTTAATGACGCTGCTCGACAATAGTACCATATTATACAGTAAACTCCGCTTTTAAGACTCACGGATATAAGGTTCAGTCGCTTATTAGACTCAAATCGTCTGGAACGGTCCGGACGTATCAAAATACATTAAAAAAAAATCGGTTATAAGACTCAAATTTCGTAAAATAAATAGTAGAAAATAAACTTTTTTGCTTATAATTTAGAAATAAATTAGTATTGAAAATTTAAATAATATTCGTGTTGTTTATTTCTAGTTTCTGTTGGTACCTTATAACGTATAATAATTTTTATTGCAGATAAAAGTTCACATTTATCGCACGATTATCGTTATTATATTTTCGGAATATTAGAACAAAATAAAAAACAAACTAAAATTACAAATTTTTTTCAAAATAAATAATAAATACATTATACATACATCCTTATAATTTTTTATTAATGTATAATTTTTATAATATTTTTATTTGTAATATTTACCTATTATAATTTTAATTTTTTTTATCAGGATTATTAAATTTATTCAATAATAAGTATGTAATATTTAATATGTGTTAAAGTATTAATATTAAAGGAAAATATGTAGTAAATACGTAATTAATTTTTTTTCCACTTCACCTATAAGATTCATTCGGTTATAAGACTCACTTTGTGCTGGTCCCTAAGTGAGTCTTATAAGCGGCGTCTACTGTATTATATTACGGTGTTCGTGGCATGTTACGACGGCGGCAGAAATTTTTCACAGGTCAGCATTGAGGTGGTTAACGGCAATCCCAATTAAATTGTCGTCCGGCGAGACAAGCGCCTGATTGTTGATATGTATATAATACATACACATAGAGCATTCCGAGCGCATGCCGATGACGAGGCAAATTAATGTGCCCCGTTTAGTCAGTGTCATGATTTCAGTGATGTAATTTCATGTCACTACAATATTTGATATATAATAAATAAATATATATCGTCATCACTGCCACAGTTATGATATGCAGTAGATCCGCTTAATTCGGTGACCTATTTTGTCCCCGTTATCCGACTGTCCCGATTAACCGAATAACTAACAAACCGATACATTCGTTCGGGACTATGCCAATCTGTCCCTGTTAAGCGGTTGTCCCCTTTATGCGGTGTCCCGAATAAGCGGATTCTACTGTATAAAATATACATAGATCTCGCTCAGTACCGTCATGCCACCGCGAATACACGTCGTCACTGCAACACTCAAAAACGTGCTGACCGTTGGTTGTGAGTACCCGCAATCCCATACCACACGACATTTGATTTTTTTAAACTTAATACCATTTGCGATTTCGATAGGCTATTCGTCAGCGGTATACGTCGTATACCGGCTCGATTTTATACAGATATTATTATGACGTGCGTCCGAGTGTGCCACCACATCACGGCACCTATTCGTTGTCAGACGCTTCAGTGTTTTTATCGCTGTTGTCCGGCTTGTCCGCCGGTTGTTCCATCGCCGGACGCCAACTTCTCTGCCGTCTGTCGTTGCACACGCAATGCAGTCTCGCTCTTTACTATATACCGTTGTTCATGACGTTTCGTGACCATCATAAGCGGTCGGTCGCGCTGTTCCGTAACAATAGCCATAACTGCTATTGGTGTCGTAGCGGCAGCATCGTCGTCCACTCCGGTCCACGAGATTGTAAACGGCGGGTGTCGTTCGGGCTGGCCGCCATGCAGAGGAGGTGTAACACGTCCACAATCGAGCGAGCGGCAATCGTGAACTCGTCACACGACGAGGTGCCGGAAAACTTGCGTTGGTGATTAATCGCCAAACTCCGTAGTGCCTCCTCTTTTTCGTACCCCCGATTCCGCATCGCTACATTCGCCCTACGCGACGTCTTCACCTGAGAACCACAATTTTACGTACGTCGTCGGTTCGTCAACAGTTGTATCGTCGACAGCGAATACTGCGTCTTATCGTATAATCCCACGTTGTCTACGACGTTATCGAAAAATACCATAATTTACACTTCGGATGGTGCCGGCCGGTGCTAAATCTCAGTCACCACATACACTGATACTAACTGATTATACGTATATGCTTGTGCGTACGTCCTCTCTGATTGCTGGTGTAGCACAGTTGTTGTTCCGTCGCTTCCCGCAAACGGCAAACCGAATTTAGATATATATCA
>NC_040877.1:91932157-91993241 GCF_003676215.2 Rhopalosiphum maidis
CAAGGCCATATTTACCATTAGACAGGATAGACAACTGCCTATGGCTTCCGTTATTAGAGGGCCTCGTATTTTATATGAACCTTATTATTTTTTTTTTAGAGTACTACTTTCATCATAAAATAATAAATTTAAGAAACATATATTTCAAAAAAATAAAATAATCCTTATTAGCGTAAAATGTAAATGAAAATAATAGGTAAAAGAAATCTGTAGCCTTTAAAGATAAAAAAAAATGTATAAGTAAATACTAAATTGTAATAAATTATTATTTTGTGAAGGGGGACTATGCCTATATATGCTACTGTTGGCAATAAGGGGCCTCAATTTTTATTTTGACTAAGACTACAAAATGTCTAAATCAGACCCTGAAAGTAAGGCACATGTTGATATATTTTTTACCGAAATTATTTAATTTATGATATTAGCATATTACTAATATTTAATTATTTAATAATATGTATTTATACTATAATAAATGAACTTATAAAAATCAAAATTTAAGAACACAATTTTTATTAATGGTACCGTAAAACAGCATAGGTAATATATAGTATAAATGTACGTATAATTGTATCAATAGATAATAGTTCTCACGAATTTTTTAAAATTATATCAAATAATCAATTATTTAAGCAATTTCAGTCCAAATTTAAACATAAAATATCTAATAAAAAAATATTATTTATTTATATTTTTTTAGATTTTATGGTTTCATTATGAACTTATATTAAATATAACTTATGATTAATCTTGCATTAAATTTTCAAAACTTATATTACATTAAAGACATTTTTATAGAATTTTTAACATCTATAATTACAAAATAGTTTATAATTTTTGGAATTTTGAAAAATTTCGTCAAATTTCTAACTTAAATTTATATAAAAAAAATTGTATCTATATAATTTAAATATTTTTATACAATAATAAGAATAACTTTTGTAGAAACTGTTTTAAATTTTCAAAAATTTGACTCGACGAATAATGTTTTATTGACAGTTATAGAAAAAAATAAAAAATTGAAAATTATCATACCTATAAATAACTCAAATATTTTGAAAACTATACCACGAATAAAAATGATGATATAAACATTTTGTGAAAATTTTAAGTATCTAGTTCTTTGTTTTTAAATTAAAATATAAATTAATTATAATGCATGTTATATTATTTTTGTATAATTAAACAACAATTTCCTAACTCACTAAATACCCTCAACATTGGAATTGAATTTCACAGCAGTTACAACTGCATGGAGAAGATTATAAATGTTAGTCTAGAATATTAATATAAAATTGTTGGTAACTTTTGTAATACTTTATTATGATTATAGAAATGTGTTATTCTATCGGCTATCAGCAAATGTGCTAATGACGGTTAATGCTGTATCGGTTGATAGTCCATACAGTTGTACATGCGCAGTACATTTTTGGGTCACCATTACAAAAAGTTAAGAAATGCTGATCTAGAATATGATGTTTATAGGGGAAATTTAATTTAATTTAATTTTTGAAGCACCTACACGACAACAACTTACTGCTGTCAAAACATACACTTATTCATCACTCGATGCTCTGCTCAGAATCTAAAATAGAAAATGAAATGTAAATTTAAATAGATTGAACGGAAACTAAAATTTCACCAAATGTTAATATTAGCGTTATCTATTCACGATTAAATTTTTAAAATATTTTGACTTTTTTAGGCTATTTATAGACAATTGAAATTTTCAATTTTTCTAATTTTTTTTTTTTAAAAATGAAGATAAAAAAATTTGGATTTCCAAAAAAATTTTAAATTTATAATACAAGGTTTATTATAAATTGTACTTATCATAGAATAAAAAATCAAAAACCGTTACTCACAATTTTTGTTTTTAAGCATTTAAAGTTCAAATGTTTACGAAATATGTCAAAATCGTGAAAAGGAATTTTGAAGTTAAAAATTCATAAAATGTTTGTGATCTATACCTAAGGTTAAAAAACCCAATACAAGGTTTTCCATAAGTTTTCCTATAACTGAAAAAAAACTCCTGCGTTAATATAGAAAATATTTTAAGCATATGAAATTTAATTTTTTACGAAATCATGTAAAATAACGATATATTACAATTTAAATATATAATATATATCTTAGACTGACAATATCATCTCCGTTCAGAATCGTTTTTGTGTACAATGACACCTGCCATAATCGCATTCAAATTTAATTCATCCATTATAGTGTCCTACTCTTTACATCTATATTCTATATCAGGACATAATATACCTAATTAATAAGTATATTCCTTATATATAGTATCTACGTTAAGAAAAAAAAATAAAACATGAGTTATATATTTTGAAGAAAGAAGTCACTCAGCGTTGTAACACTTTCGATAAAATACTCATTTAAATATTAAATTTTTTTAAAAACCCGACATAGTGATATCACACCAACATAAATTACAGATAATATTTTTACCATTAAGTTTCATAATAAAAGATTAAAATTCTGTAGTATATTTTATATTTGTATTGATATTAAAATTAATTATTTTATTACTCTAGACTCACCATAAATATCCATATCAACAGAATTAATGAATTAATTTGAATAAACGATCCTTTCGGTTACCAATGGGCAATGACTTATCCTATTTTCTCTTATAACATCAAAATATATCAGTTTCAACCATAAAATACTATATATAAACTTTTATTGAAACCTCAAACGACTCAAACTAATGTGATTACATTAATATTATGGTTATGAACTCTAATGATATACAACTCTAGTGTTCAGCCAAGTCTTCAAATATATACAAAATCCAAACATTTTAATCTAAATGCCTCCGATAAATAACTAATAAACCTCCAAACTCCCTTGTATAGTTCCGCGTGTATTGTAGACCACAAAACGTACACACAGTACCATTATTTTTACTTGGTGCGCCTTACGAAAAAAATAATTTGAAAAAACTAATGCTCATGATGATATTAAGTCGTAAACTTAATTTTAGCAATATGGAAAAAATGATATACGACTACTTCTCGTACTATACACAAATGTAATATAGATGGAGCCATATTATTATAGTCTGATTTAAATTACAACATCTTCATTCAAAAAAAAAAAAAAAAAGGGGCCAACATATTTTTTAGTTTTATTTTTATAGTAAGTCAGAATTTTGAATGCCAACTGATTATACTTGTTAACAATTTTTCAAATTATTTTTTGTTTTTTTTAGATTCTGAACGGAGTGATGAATGTATTATTGATTTTACAATGATGTGTGTTTTTATTTTTTTTTGTTTCTGTCATCACGTTTTGAAGTAGTAATAATGCTTCGATTTTTGACTACAGCCCTTCTTTGAATAGAAAAATTCATCTAGTTGGTACTTTGAGGGTCAAAAGTAAAAATTTCCAGTAGTTTTTAAAAGCGTCGGGAAAAACCCTGAAAAAATAACGGAAAAACGGGAATTTTTACGCATAACCACTTTTCGACAAAAACGATTTTTTTATTTTGCTGTAACTCAATAACGAATCATTGTAAATACTTGAAATTTTCACAAAATATTTATATTATAGTTATCTATCTACAATTAAATTTTCAAAATATTTTGACCTTTTTCAAGCTACTTATAGACAATTGAAATTTTCGAGTTTTCTAAGTTTTTTTCTTAAAATGCCGATAACAAAAAAAATTGGTTATCCAAAAAATTTTTAAAATTTAATACAAGGTTTATTATAAGTTATACTTATTGTAGTAAAAAAAAAATCAAAAATCGTTAGTCACAATTTTTGTTTATAAGCATTTAAAGTTCAAATGTTTACAAAATATATCAAAATCACGAAAATTTGCAAAGAATTTTGAAGTGGAAAATTCATAAAATTTTTGTGATTTATATTTAAGGTTCAAAAATTTAAAACTAGGTTATCCATAAGTTTTCCTTCAAGTAACTGTAAAAAAAATTTCAGCGTCAATATAGAAAACATTTTATGAGCGTATGAAATTTAATTTTTTATGACATCGCGTAAAATAACGATATATTACAATTAAATATAGGTAATATTATATCCAACTAATTATCATTGACTGACAAATCATCTCCGTTCAGAATCGTTTTTCGTATACAATGATACCCGTCATTGCATTCAAATTTAACACATCCATTATAGTGACCATAGACCTACTCTCCATCTCTACTATACAGCAGAGCGATACCCACTTGCCCACTTTTTTTCTATCAAAACTATAAGAATCTAATGGCCAAAATGATTATTTTATATACTTATGTCCTATACACTATATATACCTATAATATTAAACTACCTAGCTAAAATAAAAAATGAAAAACAAAATAAATACATAATATTAACTATATGATTTCATTATTGGAATACAAATGTATAATAGTAAACCTATACTAACCTTATTTCTACTATTATGTATATATATGTTATTAAATTATTATTATGTACGTTGGCGTAGATTTTCGTACAAAGTGCTTTTCACATGAACAATTATACGTGGGATTTTCTCGAACTGGGTACCCGAATCATCTTATGATTTTAATTTCAACAGGAGATAAAACAAAAAACGTCATATACTCAGAAGTATTATAAAATTCTTTATCTGTTTTTTATCTGTATTTATTTTTATTAAAAATATATTTATTATTTATACCGCTAGAAAAATTTCAATTTGTTTTCATTAACTTTTTTTTATATTTACTTGCCGATCACATTAAACAATAATATTTGAATAATATATAATCATCACAACTAAATATTGGTTAGTTACATTCCAACTATTTCATATAGTTAAGACGGCTATTGTTTTAATGCATTCTAACTGAATTACCTATATAAGTAAAATAACTACAATTGCTTATTAATTTGACTTCATAATTAGTTATTTACCTCAATTAAATTAAGTGAAACTGCCAAATAAAAATACTGATTGCATTAAAATATATAGTTGCACTAGGAAATACAATTTTAGTTACCTTACTATACAATTATACTAATTATAGTCAATGCTTTAAAATAATTCAGTAAAATATGTAGTAAAAGTAAATAAAAACAAAGCAAGTAAAAAATACTGTTTTTATTGACATATTTATAATAATTTATAATATTTATTAAATGAAAAAAAATACAATAATTATTTGTAAATTATACAATATATAGTAACTAAATTAAGTTTATATTTTATAATATTGAAAACAGGTATTTTAAAAAAAAACATTACTACTTAGGTATATAATATAAACCATTCAATTTTACACATTCAGTTGGATGTACACTATTTAAATTTTTAATACAGCAACACACTAATTTATTTGTTAAAGTTACATTATACGATTTAAGATGTTCATTAAAATAATTACAAACAAACATATTGCATACCTACTATAAATGGTTTGTTATCAACATCTTCAGCAATAAATAATCATAGTGATAGGATTAAACCAAAAATTGGTAAAATATATGGATCTTCACTTAATTGTAAAAGGACTGATATTTGTTTTTTTTGTTTCATTAAAATCAATCGGGTTTAAATCTATTATTTTTAATATTTTTGTTTTCAAATTACATAAAAACGAATAGTTAAAAAATTGAATGTTATCAAATAGTGTTTGAATTATTTTTGTGGGAATTGAATTATTACTATAAGTACCATTTTGATGCTAAAGATACTGTATTGAATTGAAGTGTTTCTATAAACTCAGTAATTGTAATTTGTTCTGGACAAGGTTTTAAAGGGTAATTATGATTTTTAATGAAAGAATGAAAATTGTTTAAATCAGAGGTTCCTTGAGAATTGTTATGACAGGCAAATTACAAGACAGTGGTGTATTTATATATTGTGTGTCTAGATTATTATGTTGGTTTAAATGATTTTTAAATGAATGAAAAGAGTTAAAAATTCTAAAGCAGTTTAATTCTTTACATTTAAATTCATCTATAGATTTTGGATCATGAAAAATATTTATATATATTAAAAAATGAGAATTTAAGTTGAATTTAAAGTTGCACAAAAAACAAGAAGGCATCTTTGTATTCAAAAGTCGTCTAATGTTTATTATAGGTATTTATTAAACTATTTAAATGAAATATTATTTTTTAAATTTAAATTAAATTACTTATTGTAAAATAAAACAAAATATAAAATATTATAACTAGGTGTATAAATAAGTGGGTACTTATATTACTTACTAAGAAGTGATAACTTTATGTTATTTAAATTGTTTATAAATGTTTTAACAAATAAAACATGTTAATCTGACTTGAGCTTTGTATTGAAGAAATAGTTTTGGATAAACAACCAAATCTGTTCACTTTCTTGAGGATAGTGCAAATTAAGAGCAAAATAAGATTTGTAACAAATATCTAATGTCTTTAACAGTGTTTTTAACTTATAATATATGCTGTTGATCTCAGCATAAATGTCATTGTTATCAACGATTACTATATAAGGCTGTAATGTTGTACTATATTGAACTGCCTTTTCTATTTTTTGGGCATGAACATTCTTCAATTCCAAGACATCCTGAAATAAAATTTATCAAAAAATTATATTTAATTAATATAATAATTAGTTCAGAAAGTAATGAAGACTTGTCTTGTAATGAAAACATTTTTTTAGTTTATCAATATAATTGATTAACTTAACTTTAAATGTGTCAAAATAAAAGTTTATCTTTTCCTGAATACAAAGTCTGGAAACTAATTTTAATCTATAACAATAAAAATACAAGTAAATCCAATGTTGTTTCAAACAACATATTTGATAAAATATATAAACAATAAGCATGTTTTACACATTTAGTATAACCATGATTAATATTATAATACATTAATTTCATTGTGCACAATATTGTATTATTTACATAAACAATTAAACATAAAACTCACTAATAAATGACCAGTAGGACTTTTAAGGGGAGGATAAATTTCAATACAATTTTATTTTATTTTCAATCTATAATTTGATGTTTCAGTCCAATATTTATGTAGAGACTGGGTAGGTCATATGTTATTCTAGACACAATATTTTTTCTTTATACTCTAATAATTAAAGATTTAAAGTTCCAATGCATATTTCGATCGACTGGTATACTTGCCAAATACATAAATAATTAAATGGGTAAGTAATATGAATTAATATGAAATAATATGTATAGGTATAAAGTGTTTCAGTGACTGTTTTTTCAAATATATTGACATTTATATTATATAAAATTCTGACATCCAACACAAACATGTTATACTAGTATACTACCATGATTGATATCTATATATATATAGGTAGGTATAATAACTTATTTACTCACTTGAATTTCTTTTAGCCTAGTTAATTTTTTATTAAATGATGCACATTTACATATCTTTGGTATTAATTATTTAAACATTATTTATGTTAATGTCATAAACTTATCTTTACCAATTTCCTCACCTAGTTACATTTAAAAACAATAAGATTAAAAAATAATTATAATTGAAACATTAATTTTTTAGCCAGATAATATACTACTTATATATAAGCTAACCTTAACTCTTAGGTATGTATTTTGTTAAAAACTTAGAACTTAGAAAACATTTAAACTACATTCAAAACTGTGTATAGGTATCATAATATTAAATAAACCCAATATTTTTAAATAAATAATAATAATTATAATAATTACCTTTAAACGTATCGATCAATTCTTCAAATCCCCATTCAATCAGCACGCCAACAGTAAATTCATCCATAGCGAAAAAATTCGATCAATAATTAAATGCAGTGACGATGACAATAACGGATGACAAAAGCCAATGGCGTGTCCAGAACTTTTTTTGTGGATGGGCCACAAAAGTTAAGTTCAGAATGGTTTTATTCCCTCCTCATATTATTATTTGATCTATTTAAGTTTTAGTATTTTTTATTCTAAATGACTAATTTTAATATTTTTATAATAAATGGTAGCTTACCTTTTATTAAAACATAAACTCTTTAAATATTCAAATTTTTCATATTTATCGAAATACCTAATCTAATCAAAACTATTTTTTTTTCTAACTATAAATCATATTTTTATTTTTTATTGAACATCAAACTTATACTAGTTATAAAAAAATATGGGCGGGCACTTGCCTACCAGGCCCACCCACTAAACACGCCACTGCAGCGAAGATATAAAAATATTCAATTATATATAAAGTCAGTGGCGTAATTTGTATGATTTTTGGGGGGGTGTCCAGATAATATAGGTATATACTTATTTGTTAATTGGTTGCAATATTCCTGTTTTACATCTACTACCACAAAGCTCATAATATACTTATTAAATATTGTAATGAAACATTTTTATTTATTTAATTAAAAGTAGTAATTTTTATGTAATTTAAATCATACGGGTATAAAATACCTACTGTAAACACTAAATATAATTATTACTATATATTTTGTTTGTTTAATTCAATACCGATGATGTGAATGATGCTATAATAATAACAGTTTTATAAATAATTAAAAATATAATAGGATAATAAGTACATCATTTAAAACTAAATTTATTTCATCTAGTTGGTACTTAGGGAAATAAAAAGTAAAAAATTTCCAGTAGTTTTTAAAAGCGTCAAAAAAAACCCTAAAAAAGTGACGGAAAAATGGAAATTTTTACGCATTATCAGTTTTTGACAAAAATGATTTTTTTATTTTGCTGTAACTCGAAAACGAATCATTGTAAATAGTTGAAATTTTCACCAAATGTTAATATTAGCGTTATCTATTTAAGATTAAATTTTCTAAATATTTTGACCTTTTTTTTAAACTATTTATAGACAATTGAAATTTTCGATTATTCTGTTTTTTTTTTTGAAATGACTATAAAAAAAAATTGGCTATCCAAAATATCTTTAAAACTCAATACAAGGTTTATAATAAGTTATAATTATCGTAATAAAAAAATTAAAAACCGTTAGTCACAATTTTTGTTTATAAGCATTCATTAATGCATAAGCTTGAATACGTTTTCTCGTCTAACTGGACTAATTGTACAAAATTTATCAATTATAACGTTGTGTTTGGACGCGAAATTGCCGAAGTTTTTCTTTTTCTTTTTTGACATCCCGAAACAAACTTTTTTTATTAGATGGCATAGATATATCACAATATCACATATGCTTATTATTTTTATAAATTATAAATATTTCATTAAGTAAAAAATAGTAGTATCTAATATTTATTACTTTATACTTGTGTATGCTGTATTGTCTACTGAAAAAAATAATAAAATGAAAAGTGATGCAATGCACCGCCCACGAATATTATCATGGTATGATGAATGACAATACGTATTGTATAGGATAACACGATAAGTTACGATACACAAACGTATTTTCAAACACGTAAAGAACATTTGTAATGTTCTGTTTGTAACGCAATGTTTTTCAAGTGATAATAATATTATGAATATTATAAAAAATAAAAATTATAATGTACAAAAATACATAAGTCACAATAAGTACTATTTCAACCATTTAAGATTGTTTTACCAATTATCATTATTAATAGAAAAATTACCTACCAAGTTTATTTATATAATTTAATTATGTTATATCTATTGGATATTATAAAATATTATTATCTGAAATACAAGACATGTCTTATCATATTATGCTCTAGTGCTCTACCACTAAATTGAAGATAGCCATTTTGTAGAGTTCGTTTTAATTTCATTAATCTCTTGATTTTTAATAATTTTTCTAGTTTCGAGATAAACACTTAAATCGTTCGTCGATCGTACGAGCACACGGGCCACATGTTTGATACAACGATACCATTATCGTATTAAATAATTCGCAGTTATTTTTCGAGACTAGAAAAATATTAAGAATCAAGAGATTAATGATTGAAACGTTAATATTTTCAGAAAAATGAACTCTGCAAAAACATTAAAATAAATTAAAACATGAAATATTTGTAGTTCTTGTCACTGTGAATTTTATTAAAAAACCAAAATTTATTATGGTATCTCCATTATTTCAGGAGATATCGCAATGAATAAATCCTCACAGGTCACTGTATAGTTATAAGTGTTATAACTTATAAATAGCTTGTAACATTTATCAAATATCACAGGTCAAATTATACAATTATAACTATAGATTAAAATGACTTAAGTCGAAGTTATAAATTTTGTAAATTTTATAAAAATTATTTTTATAGTGATCAAACCGTTGAATTGAAAGTAATTTTTGACAAATTTAAGTTGCTGTATCTTCTATAAAATACAATAGACAAAGTAATATCAGTTATAATTTATTACCAATATCCTCAAGACCCCAATAAATAATTTTGTTCAATTTATGAGATAGAACCAACAAATAAATTCTATTTCTGTAAATCTCTTTAATGGGTTTGTTACCAAACATTTTTAATACAAATTTTAAATGTAGCTGTACTTATTAGTGTTTAAAAATATAGGGTAGTATTTTACATAGACCTTATTAGTATAAGGTCTATGGTATTTTAAGTGTTTACTTTCTGTCGCAGCAAAAAGCTAATGCAGATAATGTAGAATATAGATAATATCACGGACTAAGATATCTTAGTCTGTGGATAAGGACAATACAGAATATGTATTATCATTTGCCAACATGTATAAACATGTATTTTAAATTTTACTATGGCCTGATGACTAATACAGTGATACATACAAGGATTTAAAATATATATGTTCTTTTTCATTTATTTTAATACCTATTTTTAAATCCTGAATGCTTTTCCAAAAAGGATTTTGATGAACGAGACTTGAGTTTCAATCGAATATATTATAGTATATATTTTCAATATAAATCATGATTAACAATTATAGTCTTATTTTTAAGTTAAAAATAGCCATTACTAGTAAATAAGAATACGTATCATTATATTTACCTATACCCCTTTTCTCTGGAGTTTATTTTATGTAAGTTATAACTTAATGAATAATTTAAAAAACAATAAAACTAATTAAGAAAATAATTTTTTTAATTATAAACTTCAGTTTTTTTAAAAAAAAGCTAATTGTTTTTCAGTTGTTTTTGTGTAACTTCCAATGTAAAATTGTGTGAAAACTTTTTAAATACTTTCAGGTATAATAGACACATTAAAAAAGAAAAAATTTAAATGACCATGAGTTATTAATTTTTTTAAATTATCTGTAAAATTGTTTCAGTTCTTTTTTATAACACTAAACTTCTAGAAGTAGTGTCGTAGTGACGACCAAAATGAGAACGTAGAACATATATTTTTTGCTCTCCTAATTAATATATCAAGAAATTTTAAGAAGTTGTAATCTTTGTAACTTATAATTTATTAGGTAACATTTAATCTGCATATCTACATCTGTATGTCATTCTGAACAGTCCTATAGCCCTCAAATTCGTATCTAATTATGAAAGGGATACAATTTTTTTTTTTATAGAAGATTAAAGTATAAACAAATCATTAATCAGGTACGAAAAAATAAAATTGGTACGATATGTCGATATGGATTGAACAACTTTTCAAAATTATAGGTGCCAGGGCTCAGGACAACTTCGTTCTAGATTTATAGTTGGATTTCGTGATTTCTATGAGCAATAGGTGGCATTTTTTAAAAGGATGTTTTTACAATTAATGGTCAATCGATACAAATCACGAATCTGTTTCAAAAAATTAAGTTGGTCTGATGGAGAAATTATATTATAAGTCTACGGGTGTTAGAACAAGTCAGTACTCACTATTCAGTAATATTCACCATATTATACAATATACAAACCACAATTAATTTAGTCGTGCATCCGTACAGGTGTTTATGCGTCTTTCTTTCTTTATTTTTTAACCGCCGTTTAGAATTTAAGCGGAAATTATCATTAGAATCGTATGGTTATCGTGCTTTTTCTTTTATTCACGATATTAATTATTTCAAACTCCAACAGTTCAACAAAGTAGATCGTTCGTTTCACTGCCAGCTGGTTACTGTTAACCACTGAACAATCTCAAATTCTCAACAACTCAACTGCTGGTTAGTGTAAATGTGAAATAGTGTTTATCTAATTATCTTATTACTTTATACGCGTAAAAACTAAACGGTACAATTATTCGTCCTTTACACAATCTATTTCCTGTTTGTCAACATCGTACATCCGCATTGAACGAAATATACGCATCACATGGGTAGTCGTAAACTCCGACACTGGATGACGGATACTTGTATAGTTGTATAAGTACGATTACAAAACAGAATAATATTATGATACTTGTATATCTATTATATAACATTATAAGTTATAACGTACGAAAACGAAATACGAAACAATAGATTATTTGGATGAATGCCGGGTACCCCCAATTACCTAGCGGCGAGCACATCCACCCGTATGGGCTTCAAAAATCGTGATACAGTTGTAATCCATCACCTATCGATAGTTAACATCGAAATCGCTCGATTGTTGTAGCAGATATCGTTTGTAGCAGTCGCCTGCAAGGCTGCAACGCCTGTAACTATTAACCCGTCGGCCGCCGCCACTCATCACTCGCAACAGGCTCACGATACTACAGCTGCTGCTACTGCTGCTCCCCGTGTCTAAGTCCTATTGTACACCAATAACATTATTATTATTGTACCTATCGCGGACTCCAGTAACCGATACTAAAATGCGCCGTGTAACTGTATCGGCAATAATATTTTAATTTTAATCGAGTTGCCCGTTGGCCGTGACGGACACCGCTATTCCACGACTGTCCACAATAACAATAATACGTTCCCCGTCAGAGTCCGTTTCGTAATAATATTACCGATTGTTGTTGTTAATTATATATGAATAATAGTATTGTGATGATGCTATTTTGCAAATATCGTCGAGGATGTTTGACTCATCAGACCCGAATTGTTACGATGATTCGATAGCTGTGAAAATAATTGGTACGTATTGACTTTATACATTGATGTATTATGTATATATGATATCATGATGCTTGGTAATAGGTACTTAATAATATTCGCATATGCCTTTGATCATTTTTAATTTGTTTTTGTCAACTTTTGATTTGTCTTCGGACAGGTTAATACTTTGTTAAGTAAATAATTTGTACCTTCTTCATTAGCTAAACTTAGTAAAAGTATTGAAATGCATTTACTTAATAGCACAATCTGTATAGGTTACCCACAGATACTATTGCATAATCCTTGTTAATAGATTACTTATACCTATTGTAAAATCAAATTTACCTAGAAAATGAAGAAAAATCTATGTAGATAGATATGTTATTGGATATTAACTAGTTTTATAATATCTTAGGTAGGTACATGTGTATATTTAATTAAATAAAACTATAAAAAATAAAAAATTATCCTATAAACCAACAACCAGATAAGACACTTTTTGGACACTTGAAAGAGTAAGAAAAATAGATAGACGAGTACATGAATTAATTGGATCATATCATATTATTAATAATAAAAGTAATCTTTATCACAAATCAATTTACAACTTACGAGTATATAACAATTAGTTATAAATTAAGTTGTAGTTCAATAGAATATATTAATATACGTTATGACTACACTACAGTTAAAAGAGAAAAGATATACATGGAAGTAACATGTTTGGTATTATCATATTTATAAAATATCCAGCATTTCAAAATAGTTGAGAAATTTAAATTTTATATAATTACGTTTAATTATTATTTATAATACAAATATTATATTATATTATATTTTTAATGCAAACATGTTGCCAAGTCTGAAAATTTTAAAATGAATAATTAATTTTCAATTGTTGTAGAATAAATTTGTGTTATTGATGATGTTGCCTACTAATATTATAATATTTGAGTGTTAATACTGTAAAGTTTTTTGACATTTTTTGTAAGTATGAATGAGTTTTATTACTGGAATTAATTGTATTGATTTTAAGATTTATGTGTTTTATTAATTTGTGGCAATCTATAATATTAAAATAATTTTTGTACAGACATTTTAGATTTGGCATTTTAAATCTATTATTTAACAACACATAATATATTACAATATAAGTAAAAAAACACAATATCAAACTTAGAATTGCGTTATCTATGTTATCTTTTACATTAGGGGCATACAAATTATGAAAAGTTTTTTTGTATCTTTGAAATGTTAACTGTGAAGTGCAAGGTTAAGTTTTAAAGTGTTGAGTTATAGTTACAATGTCATAATAAGCTTGTATATAGTTTGCTGGTAAAGTATAATAATTTAAGAACATGTTTACCATGTACATCTTTATATATACACTTCAAAAAGCGTTAGTTTTGTTAGAACCTTATTAGTTTTATTTATAATATCGTAACCAAATACATTTTGTAAAATGAGTTGTATAAAGTATCATTAGCTTAGATTTATCATATAATATTAAATTATATAAATCAATTGATATCAAAAAATATTTTTTAATTTTAATATTTTTTCTATTTTAATTGCTTACTAGTGTTTTTTTCAAGTATACACTGAATAGTTATGTACCATATTATACAAAATTCATTGAAATAAGCTAATTAATTATAAAAACTGTTGTATTTGTATATTTTAAAATATCTTAAAGGTATTATTGTTATATTTTATAGTGTGTATTTTTGTATCATACCTACTTATATTAAAATGTTTTTAATGAAATGCATGCAAGTACTCTTATTGTAATTTTGATATTGACATATTGATTATTTAATAAACATTTCTTTGTATTATACTCAGACCTTGCTGATATTATTGTTTATTTTACATAGTTCTCATAATTCTAAATATAATGGTAAAAAAGTATAATATGTAAATACTAGATACTTACTTGGTCTTACAGAATTTCTATTAATTGCTATGTCATCTAAAATTAACATTATTTTTTATACTACTATCATATTACTTCTTTACATAACAATAATTAGTTATAAATCAGTCATTTAATATCAAGGTCAAATATTTGTTATAATAGTATACAAAACAATTAAGACAGTTTTATTTCAAATCACATTTTTTGTTTGAAATACCTAGTTACAATTCATATTAAGTTTTAAGTGTAGCATATAAATATAAGACAGGTACTATTATATTTTAATTAATTTTTATTTTACCTAGGTGCTTATTTATATTGTTACTATATTTTTGTATATTTTTACCACTTAAGAAGATAGTCTAAAACTCTTAACTTAAATATATAAATTATATTAATTAAAAGCTTATATTAGATCTACTTATTTTAATTATTATTAATTTCCCATAGTTGTATTATAATTTTAAACACTATTGTGTATATATCTTATAATAATAAATCAATATCTTTATTTAATAATGTTATATGATACTATAACAGGTGGGTATTCAAAAATGTTTTGAAGCTAACCATATGCCATTTTGTCTAAAAATCCACTTTTAAAAACATATAAATTACTTGTACCTATTAAATTTCAATGAGGTTCCTGGGTTCTTACATAAGCATAATATTATTAAATTTATTTTTATATTGTACGGAGTTAGATATATTTTATTTTATGTTGTTCTATCAATACATGGGTAATATTATTGATTCATTCCTATTATATAGCTGTAGTATCAATAATTATATTTTATATATTTCAAAGTAGTTAAGTTTTATTAGTGTCTAATTCAAATGTTTTTAATTTACAATGTTGGTAACTTTTTACATTGAATTGTGCACTTTAATTTACTGTCACATTATTAAATAAATTATAAATCTTATTTTATAATTATTTTTTTTTCATAAGAATTCAATGTTTACTGTTTATAAATAATTTGATTTAGTTTCAATTTTTAATAATAATAATACTCTAGCCGTTTCACATACATTTTTATTTTATTTCAGTGCTTCAGAGAAATGATCAAATTATTGAACATTATTGTATTTAAATTAATGTTACATAAATTTACTGTTTGCTTAAATAAACAAATTATTTGGTTTAAATATTTATATTTTTTAATATTTGTTTCCTATTAAGTACTATATGGTATTCATTTTTAATTGTGTTCTATGACTTCAGGTTTTTACTTGAAATTTATATCTTATTAATAGACAACACTTGTAATTGCTTTCTAGTTAATGTTAAATACAACAGCTTAGTATTAAGATGCAGGAAAGTGCTAGATATGGTCCAGTTGCCATAATAGTGGCATGACAGGTTGCTAACAGTGTAATACTTTTTGTATCGTTTTCTCCTTGTTAGTATTGCCATATTTTATTTTACTCAAACCAGGACGAACATTTTTATTTAGTTTTCATGGAAAGAATCTTACCACTTCTCCAGGGTCAACCACCAGTTTTATTATTTTATTTTTTTTGTTACTGGAATACCACGCTCTATGGTCAGCATTCTACAACATGCGTTTATATTATAGGAAAAGCTTATTGAATGTTAGTCGTTGAAATGAGTAACCAACAAAATAATCAATTAGCAATATGTGATAACAAAATTAAAAGTAAAAATACTGAATGTATTTGTCCATAATTGTTATTTCCAAGCTAGAAAATTAATTTTAAAATAGAGTTTGTCATTCAATCAAGTAGTTAACTTGATTTTCTATAATTTATCTAAACAATATTGCTTTTTTATTATAAATGTGTAATAGAAGATTATTTTTAATATTAATTATTAAAGTTTCTGTAACAATTAACTATCCCAAAATACAATCAGAACAATAAGATATTATATTTAAATCCTGTACAATCCCAAAAAACCAAAACATATGGAAATTGTAGATTGTATTTTCCTTATATATGCTATGCGTTAAGAATTTTAAGATTATTAATAGATTGTAGTTTGTAATACAAATTTACCATATAGTTAACGTTTTTTCTTTTTTTAAAGGATGTTAGCTGTACATAACAATGGCGCTAACAGATGATGGAGATGATAAAGAATGGCTTCATAGCCTTCTAGTAGATGTTCAACTTGAACATTTCCTCAGTCGTATCATTGAAGAACTTCAAGTAAGTTTAAAAATATTAATAATTTTTTATAAGTGATTGTTATTTAAATAGTGTTGGTATTTATTATATGTTTAGATAACCAGATTAACTCACTTTGAATATGTTAAGCCAGAAGATTTAGAAAATATTGGTATTAGTAAACCAGCAGCTCGAAGGTTATTAGAAGCTGTAAAAAAACGTAAAGGTGCCGAGCGAAGACATAAAATTTTATCAATTTTGGGTGGAACACAAGCCAACAAACATTCAACAGGAACATTAAAAAAAATACATCTACAACTGAATCTGCTCAACCATCAGCTCTATCCCTTACTTGTTTAATCCTAGAAAAGGATATAAAGTAAATAAATATTACTTTATTTTGTTGTTTAATTATAAATTATTATTTATTAATTATAATGGTCATGTTTAGGTTATCTGAAAAAATTGGTGATGGTTCATTTGGAATTGTGAGTCGTGGAGAATGGACCACTTCAACTGGGCGTGTTGTACAAGTTGCTGTCAAGATGTTAAAACAAGATGTACCATCATTGCCACAAATGTTTGAAGATTTTGTCAAAGAAGTTCAAGCTATGCACACATTAGATCACGTGCATCTTATAAAGTACTTTATTACAATTTATAAATAAATTTGTGTTAAGTGAAAATTAATTTTAATAATATTTAGAGATGAAATATTAGGGTCTAATATAGAGATCATATTTTGGGGTTGATACTGAGTTGTGGTTTGGATTAAAACATGTAGAAAACAAAATCCGAGTTTCGGTTGGGAAATACAATTATTATGTTTTAAATATTGATAGTTACATGTTGTACTACAGTTACATTAAATAAATAAAAAAAAATATTTATAATCATACTAATTCATTTTTGTAAGAATCAAATTTAACCAATCAATTTCTTTTTTTTAAATATTGTTTGTTTTTATTTTTAATACATTTCTGACTAATATTTGTTTTTATCAGCTTCCAAGTCTACTGAATTGATTTTTGAATATGTTGATATAGTTTATTAGTTTTTTTTTCTAAATATTTTTGACATGTTTAATTAAAATATGTTGGGATGTAGTGATTGGTTTTCAGTTTTGACTTTAGAATTGAATGCTTTACTTCCATTTTTCTTTTTCTAAACATTATTGTCAAAAGCTGCCTAGAGTGTGATTGAAAAAGTTGCATCATAGTCAATATAGTTATTGAGAAAATAGTCACTAAATTCAGTAACTCTTGAATCTATAAGTTGTTCAGTATTTAATTTCAAAAACACATTTTCCACTTCACCTGGAGAGAAAAAAGTTAATCCAAAAACGCAGTGCAATTATTTTTCAATTTCTGAGTTATTATTTTTGTACTTTATAGTCAATCCTAATCTTATAATTTTTTTTCATCAGGCTTGACTGAGATGAAATTTGCTTTTAATCAGTAGTGATAGGGTATTTTTTAATTGCAGCTTGAAGAATTCCTTTTTCAAAGTTAAAAACTATGTTATGTCTTAAAATATTAAATTTGTTTCTAAATATTTACTTTTCAGCATAGACATAACAGTTCTATATGATAAAACATTTTTATCTTTTAATAAACCAAGTGCAACATGAACTTATTTGTTATTTTTAAAATCAACTCTGTTGAAAGAATTTTGTGCAATTGTCAAACATGCCATTCACAAAAATAGTCACGACACTGCACATGGATTTCAAATTACTTTCCCAAAAAAATATTATTACATTGTTTACATTGCAAAAAATATTACTAAATATTCCTCTTTTATAGATATCATTTTGTCCTTATTTGAATAGTCATTCACGTCATGTATGCATTCATTTATTAGTAAATTTGTTAATTCGTAGTAATATAGCATGATTAATATTTTCCCCAAAAAATAAATCTTCACCTTTAGACAAATTATTTTCCTTGGCTTTTTCAAAAATGATAATTCATCACTTTATCAATCTTATTTTTTACATAGTTATTTACCTTATGTCTATTTAATATTTGAATACTATCTGGTTCATGATTTGTACGATCATTTGTTATTCTTGAAAACACGTGTTCTTTCTTTCTTAGCCGATAGTGTACTGTTTTACATTACAATTTTTAATATTGCAATTCTAGAACATTTTTCACGTCAGGCTATAAAATAAAAGATATAACACTAACCTACTGCAATTTAGGTTAGTATTTATCAGATAATCAATAATCAAATATAAACCACAATTAAGACAGTAATTTTACCTTCAATATTATTATGACCTCAACTCAGACACAGTGTATTTTAGATACACATCTTGCATAATGATAGTTCATTCAGTTTAATATAGCATAGTCTATAATAGTTATACAATAATAAATTATTGATTTTTAATAATGAGTACAATTTAAATAACTATTTTACAACTTAAACATCACCAAAAATAATTTTGAGTATTATTGTAAAAGTAGATAGTTATTATATTTTATTCAATGAACTTTAACTTCTAACATTAATTGATTGTTTAAACTTGTGAGAAATCAGTAATGCAACTTTGTTATTAAAATTGTTGTTTTATTGATCTAAACAATATTTAATGGATTTTATATTAATATAGACATATATTTATTGTTATTTTTACAAGTGATTTTATTGTATATTTTTCTAATGTATGGTTTCATTATGAAATGTTAAATCTAATTTTGTATGTTTAGGTTGTATGGAATTGTTTTAACTCAGCCAATGATGATGGTGACTGAACTAGCTGCTCTAGGTAGTCTTAGAGATTATTTAAGAAAACAATGTGGCCATATTATGATTACTGATTTATGGGATTATGCTCTACAAGTTGCTACTGGCATGGAGTATCTTGAGAAAAAAAGGTGTATTCATAGAGACTTAGCATGTCGAAATATATTGCTTACTACACCTCATCAGGTACTCTTTTTATTTATTACTATAGTTTATAATTTTATATTTTATACATTTTAATCCTATTAATTTTTTTATAATCTAGGTAAAAATTGGCGATTTTGGACTAATGCGATTATTACCAATGGAAGAAGATTGTTATGTTATGACTGAACGACGAAGAGTACCATTCCCTTGGTGTGCACCAGAAAGTTTACGTACTCGACAATTTTCACATGCTTCTGATACATGGATGTATGGTGTTGTGCTTTGGGAAATGTTTACTGGTGGTGAAGAACCTTGGGCAGGTCTTGATGCTTCTCAAGTACTATCAAAACTTGTTAGAGAACGTCAACGTTTAGAGCAACCAGAAGCATGTCCAATAAATTTATATAGATTAATGCAACAAGTGAGTTAGCAATATTAAATTCTTTCTTAAAATTTAAATAAAACATTTTTATATTTTATTTCTAGTGTTGGATTCTGGATCCAGGTGAACGCCCAAGTTTTAAAAGCATTAGAAATTATTTGAAAAGTAACTCACCAAACATTGTCAAAGCTACATCAACTTCAGTATCCACTGAATTTTGTGATGACTCTAGTAAATTAGAAATAGAAGTAGGTGATAGAATTATTGTAATTGATGGTCAACCTGATCATTACTGGTGGAAAGGACAAAATTTGAGGACTTTTCAAATTGGAAACTTTGCTAGGTAAAATATAATTTATATTATTATCTAATATGTATATATATTTATAGTAACAAATGATCGTTATTCAAATTCATTTGATACAATTATATAGGCGATCGGTTGATCCAATGAGACGGAAAGCATCAGACGATATCAGCAAACCCCTTCGAAATTCTTTTATTCATACTGGCCATCATGGTGATGCTAGTGGAAAAAATTGGGGCTTCCATGATAAAATTGATCAAGTCTATTTGAACAATCCTATGGAGCCACCAGATTTGTTAGGGGGTCGTCCGAAAATTGTAGAAACTGGTCCTCCTATATTACCAAGTCGAAAAAATTCAGACCTAGTTGAAAAAAATGTGCGATCCAAAGCAGAAAAATCCAAAAATACTGTGCTTACATCTATACTTCCATCGAACAAACAATTCAACTACTCCAAGCTTACAGATGGCCGTAAAAGAAGTTTACGACCAGCGCCTGGCAGACCTCCTGGTCCATTTCCTCAACTTTCTAATAGTGAACAAGTTTTGGTTGATTTAGACGGATGTACACCACCACCAATAAACCATAATACCAGTAATTCGTCATCCATCAACTCAAATGTATCTATTCTTGATCAACCCATTGATGTTGCAGAAAGTTAGTATTTCTTAACAAATATGAATAATCTAAGTAATATCAAAACTGTTGTCTTATTATCTGAATGGTTTTTTTTTCAGCTGATAATTCTGAACCATTTAATTATAATCACACATACTCAAATGTTAGTGGATTATTTTCTTCTGAACACTCTACTGATCCATTTGATACTTCTATCTTCGAGACTACCACTGATGCTGTCCAAAAATTTCCTCCTTATTCTGATACACACATTTTACAATACAATGAACCTGTTTTGACTAATACTCCCAAACTTGACATGAACTTTATTGCTGAACTTGAAAAAAGTTTGGGTAAAAAAGAAGCACAAGCCAACACTAATCAAATTGTGTTGGCACCTCCTAATATGGCTCCAAAAAAATTAAATACAGAACTTTTAAATTCAGCTATTCCTCGACCTTCAAGTTCCATAAGTAATCTAACTAATGGTTCAAACACATCTAGTTATTATTCAACGACAGAACTTGATATGTCATTATTCGTTTCTAAGTATGATTCAGATCCAATATATGCAGCCAACCTGAATATGGCAGAAAATAAAGTCAAAGAGTTGTGCATAAGTGATATAACATCACATAAAAATATCAATAATACAGCTTCCGATTATAGAAATGATTTATATTCGAATGTCAAGACTGATAATTTAACTGTTGCTTCAAATTATAATTCACCATACTATAGTCCACCAGTAGACTTGTCAAGGTACTATAGTCAAACACCCAATATGTATCAAATTGTTCCAGAGCAAAATACGGTAAATAATAATATAATGAGGATGCGATGCCCGTATTGTTTCCAACTTACAAACTTACAACAAAGCAATTTTTTATTCAGTAAAATCCATTATAATATTTTAGTTTTAATATTATAATAAATTGACTTATTATAAATAAAGTTAATATCTGATTATTTATTTGTAAAAATATTATCTTTAATTTTGCATAGGGTATTTTTTTTTTTTTTTTTTTTAAAAGATGAATGTTTTTAAATTTTACTATTTTACATATCTAAAACTCAGCGTACTAATTAAAATACAAAATAAATCAACGAGAAAATATTGATAATATTCTTACTTTCTAAACTTTTATTATATATTAATTTGCTAGAATATTAAAACCAACAACACAAAATAGGATCTGCCAAATGCAAATTTGCTTTGTTATAAATATTTTGCTACATAGCACATGCGGGCATCACATGTAAAAAAAAATAAATGATTTGCTTGCTGTTATTAATGTCTGTGTTTATTTTAGTCTGATTCCTCTGTATCTCAGCTTTGTAGTTATTTTAATAACACAGTGACTGAAGAAGAGTGTTTAGATGCTTTAGAAGCTACATGTTGGAATTTACAGGAGAGTGTAAAATATTTAAAAATTAACAATCTTTTAAGGTAAGTAAATCAGTTGTAAGAATGATGACACACATTTAAGAAAACAATTTAATGAATTATATTATAACTTTATAACTGGTATTTTTAGATTAGGAATGGCATCCAGAGAAGCTTGTGTTACTGCTTTGAACAACTGTAACTGGAATGTGGAAGAAGCTGCTTCTACTCTATGTGATGCTGTTTGAACCAATCATTTATAGAAAGCATAGGTTTCTTCATCAATATCAGAAACACTTTTTTTTCCCTAAGGGAAATGTTTACTATTGAATTATTCAATTTGTGTAATATAGTCTATATATTTAAATTTAAGTATACCTGTGATAAAAGTTATTTCCATATTAGATAGTTAGCCATCAGAAAGTATAATTATAATTAACACTATTAGTATTATCGTTTTAGATAAATGTATAAAAATCAAAAGCATCACAAAACTTACTTTTAACTTTGTATTTATTCTATATTTTTTTTATATATTAATTCTTAAATAATCTTTATTTTGTCTATATGTTTTACAAAAATACTCATTCTATAAACTCATTAGTATACTTAATAATTAATTTTATTTAAAATTTATGTTCAAAAAAGTATTATTTGAATCGAACAAATGTGAATTATATAATTATTAATCACATCACAAACGACTATTTAATAGACTTTCTTAAAAAAGTCAGTATTGATCAAAATGTTTTGTTTATGTCATGTTAAAACTTGCGCCCCAATTCAGTATTCTATTTCTTAATTGTATTTAAATTAATTAATTTGTTAAATATAACATAAATATTGTAAGAAAACAATTTTTTTTTGTGTTTAACTATTTTTGAACAAATTACTTATGTAATAATTGTATTAATGTACTATATTAATTATCTAACATCCAAATTCTTACAACATACTTGAATATTTCATGTTAAATTATTTAATGCAATTGACAGTTAAATTTATGTAAACTTTAATATTACATAGAATAAGTATTTGTATTCTCTACTTTATTTTTGTTCAAATTACCAGGGTGTTCTTTTTTTATTTTCTTATTCTTATTTTATCAGTGTAATAGAAACATTTTAATTGTAACTTGTAATGTTTTAATTTAATTAATTATTTATACACCTTATTGAAAATATCTACCCTAATAAAATGTTGTGTATGTTGTGTATATGATTAAGTAGGTTTCTACAGTTGTACTACATTTAATGATCAAAGTATTTATTATTTAGTATTTTGTATTGTTATTGAAATATTAATATTAACAACAATGTTAATGTTTATAATTAAACTGTATCTAAAAGTTTCAACAGAGTATTATTTACCCGAATTCACCAATTAATGTACCAGCATTATAAATTATTTTAAATCTAATAAAATATATATTAAAATTACAAAACAAAATTGTTATTAACTATTTGTGTTGTTTATAATTCATCAGACAACATTTACACCATACAATACATATTATTATATCAATTAGTCAATTAATAATATTGTTTAAAAGTAAAAAAGTAAAATAAGAATATGAATTATAATATTATAGCCTTATGCCCTTATATACATTTATAGTATGTTAAATGAATATGAATAAAAATATATCTATTTTTTATTTAAAAGTAATGATTTAATTATTGCACAATGATGCATTATAATAAATTATTATTACATAGAAATAATTGTTTTTTTAGTTATTTCAATGTTAGGATTTGTGTACCTAACTAGTGGTTATTACTTATGACTTGACAAAACTTCAAGGGGGGGGGGAGAAAATTCATACTATGACACAATAAATGGTTATTATTTCTTCAAGAATACTAATGGAACATACTTATTATATTACTGTATGGGTACCTTTTTATTATGGTTATATCCTATAACTTAATTAAAAATTGAGTCTTTTTGTAATTACAATTCAAAACTTATATATCTTAAGTATATGTTATTTTTATATTTTATAGGAACTATTTTTCATAGCTCGATACTACTTATGGAGTTCAGTTGTTTTAAAATTAAAATAAATCAAACTGTGTTTTATTATGATGATAATTGCAACTGATTACTCACAAATATAAAGTAATAATTTGTTATTACTTACTTTAAAAGATAAAAATGTGTTTAAAATAACTACTGAACTCAGAACTACCTATAGGTTACTTGATTTTAAATTTTAAATTAACATTATTGCGGTATTATTATGAAACAATATAGATAATATGAAATTTACATCATTATATGTTTACGAATAAATGGGTACTAATAATCAATCAACTGGAAATGATAATGTTCATTCCTAAAAGCCAACACCTATGCATCTACTTTTACACATTTTAAGTAGGTAATTTTTATTTCAGAATTTCAAATAGACTTTTTCTATTACTTTATACTTTTACTTTATGATAAGTACCAATTTGAGTTTTTTCTTTTGAGCAGGGATTTTTTTTTTAAACATTATTCGAACTGTTTAAAAGCTGTTTGTTAAATGTACTATTTTTTGAATATTTGTATAATAGTGGGATATTTTCAACTAGATGTTTTAATAGGCTAATGAAATATTTAAATGAGTTGTTATATTACTTATATTAATTAAAATGTTAGAACTACCTATTTATAGTTTTACATGTGAATTTTCTAGTTGCAAGCAGTGTTCTGAAGAACTAAGACAAGGTATACCAACAGTATGTATTATGTAACAAATTAATTTTTTTATTTATTTTTTTTTTTTTTTTCATATACTACTTATTGAATTTATTACTGTAGGTAAATGTCATATATTTCTGTAGTGATTTAGATAGAATATTGTTCTTAAGATAAAATATGTTTGGTTTTGAATTTTTTTATTGAGATTGGTGTTTTGGGTATAATATGTTATATTTTTAAATAATAGTAATCATTTTACAATTTCTTTATTTACTTATATATTCTTAACATTAAATTATAGGAGGACAATGTAGAACCTTGTAATACAATTTCAAACCTTTTCAATTTTTTATAAATTTTTAAATACAAAATAACTTACAAATGTTCGCAACTTTGACAAATTTCGTAAAAATATGATCTTTAAACGTCTATGAAAAAAAATTGTGACTAAAAAATTTTGATTTTTTTCAATTATGAAAATATTTTTCATATGTTATACATTTTTATTTGTTATTATAGTAATATAGCCGTCGATAATAAAGACTAAGGCATCATAATACGTAGCATAATATTAGTATGTATAAATGACGCTTCTACGTTCTACAACTATCATTTCACAATACCTAATATCCAATAACTGTTTTAGGTACTTACTTGGCGACAGTAGTAAGTAGTAAGTAAGTTGTGTATATTATAATTATTTTAATATTTTTTGTATAATTACTTAATTACTACCTTTTTCTTCATTGGTTGTAAATTTTTCAATCTGTGTTTTATTTACCTAGGTGTACTTAACGTATATCTAGTTTTTTCCCAAAAAGCCAATCTTTACCCATTCTGCAAAATATTACAAAAAAAAAAAAACACTGGAAACTTACAGACAAATGTATTGATCAGCGCATAGTGTTGAAATGAAATTATTCATAAATCAATAAACATAGGTATAGACGTATAGTATACTTTGTATTTGATTATATTTTATATTTATATGGGCATTGGTAGTGGTGCTGAATTGATATATCACGTGAAGCGATGTGTTTACGTTTACAGTTTACTGTTGATCGTATAAATTGAATTGGTGGGTGTGTGTCGAGTGGATGGGTGAAACAAGAATTTTAGATTTTACTTCACAAAAAAAGTCTGAGTTCAACGCCACTGTTGACAAATATGTTTTCTAGCTCATGGGTAACAAAACTCTTAATTTGGCCCTGTATATAGATATGCAGATGCATAGATATTTGAAGTTACTTTCATCTCTCCCTGTAATAGATCATCATCAGGGTCAAAAGCAAATTGACCTACGGAAAATATATATTACAGCATTCTGGCAATTAATTTATATTTAATACAAAAGGACTGTCTCACACCTATCCAGTTGTAATGCAAATTACAGAATCTGCATTGACATTTTAAATACATAAATAAATACTTAATGGATATCATAATTAATAATAAAGCAAAATAATTATAAGTTATATTCTTTAAAAAATTAAAAATCGGAAAGAAATTGAAATAAACAAAAATATTCTTACTTATGAACGTAATACATACCTATATTATAATTAATATTTATTTTTATAATTAATCAAATTATTTACATAATGCGTCAAATTAAAAATATAATAATCAAACCTATTTTATCCTTTCTAAGTTATTTAATACCTTTGTTAATACTAATAAAACAAAAAGTAATTTATTTTAAATAATAAAAAATTGAATACACCTAGTGTCAAAACTAATGGAAAATAATAAAATATACTCAAAATACCTAAGTACTAATATAAATTTCATTCTATTTTATTTCATAAAATGTTTGAGGTATTACTTCTACTCAAACTGTGTGACAGCCATCATTTACTGTTGTTGAATAGCATTGTATTGTAACAATTATTTTATCGAATTTTAATCTTTAATATATTAATTGTTTTACCAATAATACTCATAATTAAATATTAATACGAACAATTATAATATCTGTGATGTTAATTACCTTATCTATATTTTAGAAAAAATGTTTCATTATTTCGAATTTAGTCATGTTATCACTTTATCTAGGTTATAAATATTGTATAAATTATTACTTACTACTATTGTGTGCATTTTCATTATTTTACTCTAAAAATATTATTTAAAATATTTGGATTATGAAATATTATAACAAATCGTTAATTTTATTTTAGTGTTTATAATCATAGGCACAAATAGTGTTTGAAATTTGGGGGAATGTTGATCAAGTTTATACTGGATTCTTTTAAAATGCTTTTAAATTATCAAAAAACATCGTAAGTTTTTTTTTTTTTTTGGGGGGGGGGGGGCTAAGACCTCAGCCCTTTCTATTTGCGCTTATGTTTATAATAATGTTTGGGGTAAGTCAATTGATTGCAAATTATTATAAGTTGTTATTACCGAAACTCAATATGATCTAAAATATTATGCAATTGCATAATTTATTTTTATAGACATTACAAGTTAAAGTTTAGATAAAATTGATTATTTAAACATAAAATAAAGATTTTGGTTATTTTTTTTATTTTAAAATTATTCGTTTGGAATATTACTGGACAATTTTTCGTAGGTAAATTATTATATTTTACTCTTATGATGCAACCAGATTTTCACAATATTTAAATTAATTTAAAACTATTATCTATTTATACTGTATAACACCTTTCATATTTGTAATAGTTAAATTAATAATCAGCAATATAAATTATAAATACAAAATTAATTATGTTTAGTATCATACGCACCACCTGTACTTAGTAATTACATAAACCAAAAACATATTATTTTTCTATTTATGAAGTTTATTTACTGAGACAAGAAAAGATAGCCCGTTAAGTCGTTAACTTAGAACTCCATCGGCCTATATATACAATATGTACATAATGACCCACTGTATGTCTGTATAATGGGTGATTCAACATCAATTTAAAAGTTAATACAAATTATAACGTGTGATTTAAATATATATTATTATAATAATTAAATGACAATAGTATTATAAATCAAATATTTTTGGTACAAATGAAATTAACCTATCGTATTAAAAATAGCTAGTAAAATTAATACTATAACTTAGTAATACATAAATAATTTATAATTTAACAATATATTATGTAATATTAAAAGTCATATTTTTATTGAATAGAAATATACATTATGCGATTAATATATAGTTATTCATAAAATGGATCTAAATATATTGGTGTTTTTAATGAATTAAACACTTAAATTAATGATATTTTAGCAATAATATTGATGATATTATGACCTATTATAAATGTTTAAAGTTACATAATTAAATCGCTTATTTTTTATCTAGTTTAGGACACGTTGTAAAATCATAATTTTTCCATCCATTAATAATTAAATTTGTAACTGGAAATTTTTTACAACCACATTTGCATTTGAAATCATCTGTATCCAGGTTTTCTATACATAATCCGCTGTAGAATTGTGCTACATAAGCTCCCTGAAAAAACAATAGCCAAATACTATATTATATAGTTCAAACTATGTGGATAACCCTAATATGCTGATAAAAATTGAGAATATAATTTGTATTCCAGAAAAACTACGTTTTGGTATTAAAATCATTGAAAAAACTTTTAACCATAAGTAATTGAAAAGCTAATATATTCTTGGATACGCCTCTTTTCAAGATATGATCCTTTAAATATTTATTAATTATATTATTATAATATAATTACTTGATCATATGAAAGTTTTGAAGGGTTCCCACACCATCGAGATGAATCTACTTTATCGTCACAATACTGTAATAAAAACGAAAATGTAATTTTCAGATTAATTCCACAATAAATCTGTAAAATCTAAAAAAAAATGAGATATACAAAACATTACGATCTAAATACTATTTGTAGGTTATACTTTGAAAACATTTAAAGTTTTCTCTAAGTAGAATGGATTGGAATAAAATAACATTATAACATTTTTATCTAAATTATATTCATCTTAACTTTAAAAAACACAACATAATAACCAATTAACTCTTTTTTCTTCATTCAAAAATTAAAATAATTATTGTAAATAAAATAATAAATTAATGTAAAGAATGTAATAGTAGCGTAGTTTTTACTTTGGTGGACGGTGGTTAAAAGTAAAAAAAAATTCAGTACATTTATTTCTAAATAATTGATTTACCAATAAATAAAATATGTCTGAGTAAATTTGGGAATTTTACATAAATACGATTTAAATAATAATTTAAAAATTGTGATTATTTTTAGTTATGTGTAGATATTTTAAATTATAATTTTTTTATTAATTTAATGTTTAATATTAAACAATAGTTATAAAATGTTTAATTTATTTTTATAGTTTATCCTTGAAAATGTAACATCTGGTTCTTCATAGTTAGTTTCATTGTTGTTTAGTTATTATCCGGAATTTCCTTTATGTATTTGGTATTTTGGTGATTACCGGGAAATTAAGTGGTATGAATGAGTTGTTCACCTATTCAATTTTGGGAATAGCATTTTAGTTTGTACTAGGTAAAAATTTGAAACACATGGATTTTAAAAACTTTTTAAACATCGTGTTCACAGTATAAGAACTTTTTTTTTCGAATTTTCTTGGATTTTCTAGTAACATTGTTTCTGCATTTCATAAATGTTTTATCGTTTCCGACTTAATTTCTAACAGCTCATCCATAAATTGATAAATATTTGATTTTTCACTGAAAAAACAACTGTTGATTTTCGAATGGTAACTCTTCTCACTATTCGTAGTTTTGTATATAGTAGTGGAAATCTGAACTCATGTACTTGGTGAGAAACTTGCTTTTGGGGAAATATAAATTCCATATTCAAAAATTGACACTACGAAAAGTACATCTATGCTATTATAAATTTATATTGAACTATAATGATTAATGGCCCTTAAGTAAATTATAGTTAGTTATTACCAATAAAATTCGATAAAATACTATTTATTTTCGTTACTTATACAGAACAATGAGGGAATCAACTCGTACATACTTGTCTTATCAATAGCGAAAGAATAAATTCAATGGTATCGGTGTTGTTAAACTAAGGTACCTGGGAATCAACTCATAGCAGCTGTTAGTTTATTCCTAAAATAATTAATATTGAAAAAAGGTAGGTAAATGTGTGTTACTATGTTGAATGTTAGGTGTCAGATGGATTACTATTATAGGTCTTATAAATTTGAATATAATGATATATTAATTGTATACAAAAAACGATAGTTTGACGATTTTGATGAATTTTGTCAAAGTTCTAATTTGAAATTTATATAAAAAAAATTGTGCCTATGTATTTTTATATTTTTATACAGATATATATTTTGTGTGATAGTATTGATTTTTTAAGTATTTTTACCCACCAAAAAAATTTTAATCGACATTTATGAATAAAAATGTGTTTAAAAAAAAAAAAATTAAATATTTTGAAAATGTTATCGTAAATAGGAAACAATGATATAAAATTTGGTTTAAATTTCAAGTATCAATGGAAAATCAAAACATTTTATCGATAAACTATTGTGTACTAATATAAAAAGAAATATATCATGAAAAAAAAATTATATCTAAAATTTATTACTTTTTCTAAATTTATGAGTTAAATATATTTTGAAGTAGAAATACAACATTCTGCTTGAATTTATTTTCATATTAAAATATTGTAAATGATGGATAAAGATTTCAATTATTTCGTAATAATTCAAAAAATATTATTTGTAGGGACCTAAATTCTTATATAAGTGTAAAAATGTATGAATCTAATTATATTATATACAGGCAATGACATTTTTTATTTTTTATTATTTTAAATCAAAGTATAACTAATTTTAAAAATACTACTATAATAGCTATATATATATTGTTAACAAATCATCTTCACTGAGAATCATTTTTCTGTTTTTTAATAATTATTATTGAATTCAAATTTAACACATATATAATATATTATGATGGCTTACTACTCAATTTTATGGTTCATAAGACACCTACTGTAAAGTTAGGGTATTACCTCTTTTCCCTTTTTGAAACATAACCATTAACCATAATATGGTTATATATATATATATATTATAATTATTTATTGAGATATAAGATAAATCATACGTTAGAATAAGTTGTCACAGTCTTTTGGTTTTTCGTAACTAGATCTTCTGGCTTTATGACAGATGCTTGTATCTTAGCAAACAACTTTGATTGATCCATAGTTGAATTAGTTACAGCATATGTGATTTTTTCCTGAATAACAATTAGTAATTATTATTTTATTCTTTTTTAATTAGCAAATATTACCTATATTTAAATATAAGTACGTACAATAGATGGCATAGTTTCACTAAATATTGGATCCAATCCGTATTTTTTTGTATTGTCATCACATCTATTTAAATTTGTCAAATCAATGACATAATGATCCATTATTTCATTTGTCAATGTAAAATCAATACCTTAAAGAATAATTGTTGTAATTAGAATATAAAAAAATGATTTACAATACATAAAAATATCGAATAAAAATGTATATTACGAGTACTTACTTGTTTTATTGGAAATCTGATCCGTTACATAAAATACTAGACCAACTTTTAATCCACTTACATTGTTTTTAATCGAAGTGACAAAATCGTTTATTTTTTGAGACACATTTTCTATGGCACCCTAAACCAAAATTATTTCATAATTAATCAATATAAATATAATTGTATGTTATAATGTTCAATTTTGTATAATAACATTTTTTATTTTTCATAGATATCATTCTTGTAACTATGAGTTATAATGATACGTTTAAGTATAACATATACTGGTGCATCATTATGTATAAATGCCACACTTAAACTTGGCTTAACCTCAGTCACACATCAGCTATAGTTAAAATTACGGGTGCAAATCAACACAAGTATTAGTTGTTAGCTAATTGAATTTTGTATGTCATATTTAAAAATATGAGACATGTAAGTGCGTTTCGCCAGCACTGCCACTTTCGAATTTTAATATCAAACATCGACAGTAGTATGTACTTTTTTTTGTACAATTTTGTACAACTTTTTGTACTGTTAGCATTTTTTATTTGGAGTGTTGTTTTTATTATTTTAGATAAGATTACATAAATATAGAATCATTATTTACTGAATGTTTTACTTAGTGTATAATAGTAATTCAACATTTACATTTTTTTTGCCGGTTTTACATTTTCTTTTAGATCATCGTATAATTGCCAATGATCGTTTGACCTATATGTAAATCCTTTATAATGTCCACTTGATAGTCTTAAACCTGTACGCTGTCCTCCTTCAAATACTACAACACCTCTCAGATAGTAAATTTGATTTTTTAAATTCAGAGTTTTTGGAATATTATTTAATAAAATTAATAAATATTGCCGTGTATTATATATGGCCGCCGCCGTGGCAAACGAATCCGTGACGTCACCCGCAATGTCAAAATTTAACGCAACTAGCGAACGAATAATCATAAACGAATTTTATTTGTATCATTACCTTAGTTAGATTATATTCTATTTGTTATGGTAATAAAATAATTATTGATTTAATTATATTTTATAAAAATATAAAAAAAAAATTATTATCAGTTGTATTGTCCTTTAAACAATCTTAAAATAATTGTAATACTTACTGTTTTTGTTCAGTATTATTTCATTTTTAAATTTGATTATTTCACTGTCTATAACATTATTGATGAGTTTAGGTTTTCTTCCTCTAGTTTTTTCAGCCATTATAAAATCTATTATTTTAAGTTAATAAAATACATTTTACAGTATAATAATACTATGATTATAATTTATAACTTTATAGGTTAAATAAATACGTAATAATATAAATAATTCTTACTTTATTACGTCCAATATAAATTAAACAACAAAATATTATAAGTAATAAATTATTATTGATTCGGTGACAATAATAAAATTAATCAGTGTCAACCGTTTGAATCAACTGATTCGACTGTTAAAAACAATATTAATTTTTATTTTTGTGAATGATCATCTATAACCATCTATTATTAAATAACATGGTTTACAATGTTCGAACAAGCTTCTGGGGTTTTTATATTTTGTATTATTGATATTTGCATTCAGCCACCATATACTATGGAAAGATCTAGTGCGGAGAAGACTAATTTTAATTGCACCAGCCACAAAATTTAATTTACCGATATTATTCGGTTATTATTAACATTTTGTCACTTTATTTTGGTCATATACTATATAGGATATTGATAATACGCACAGTATAAAATATGATGACTTTCGTTAAACGCATAGTTTGAAATAATATTATGTCTATGATAAAAAGCATATTTTTTTATAAGACTGTAATAGTTACTCGTAGACATATAAATGAGCACTAGGCGTACCTATATATTATACTGCATTACAATATGCATGGTAATACAATTTTAGACCGTTTTTTATAATTACAGGTAATTGATTTGACGGACGTTTTAACATCGTGGTACATGTCGTATTTATTTACGATAGTAAGTGCATAGGAAAAACGATTTTGGTCGTGTTTGAGGGGGTGTACAAAATTTTGTTTTAGTTGTACAAAATTGTACAAAAAAAAAAAAATACATAGTACTGTCGATGATTGATATTAAAATTCAAAAGTGGCAGTGCTGGTGAAACGCACCTGAGACATGTTTTTGATAATAGCGATAATGATAAGTTGCAATATATTTTTATTGTTTTCAATGTTAATTCAAAAAAACTTATGGAAAAAATTATAAAATTTTGATTTTTGTAAATTGACAGTTATTATTTATATGGTAAAAAAAAGAAAAAAGAATATGTTTTTGATAATACCGATAATGATAAATTGAAATATATTGATGAGCACTAAATTTTATGACTACTTCGGTCTTTGTTCGAAAAAATAATTATTAGTGCTGTATTGGAGAGAGTAAATGAAAAATAAACACTCAGGTACTCAGAAAAATGATTTATTCGGTTAAATATATTTTCAAGATAATTATTTTAATACTTTACGTATGCCTTAACCGGCGTTTAAGGCTGTGATCGATTCACAATTGTCGATACATTATTAATAATTACACATAGTAGCATCCTTTTATCGAGGCTGCCAATTTCGCACACACATCTATCATACGATATATATTATGTATTATATAGGACAGACGTCCCGACGACATTCCAAACAGGTACATCGATAACGCATTGCTGCCATGCTTACAAATACACATACATAAAACAATATTACCCAAAAAACTACCACAATTTTTGTATTCTTTTCAAAGCCTAATAAATTCTTAAAAAAAACGGATGGAAAATTTTTTTAAATTTTGATTGTTGTAAATTGACGGTTATTTTTACATGGTCAAAATTAACCATTTTACAATTAATTTATATATAAGAACTTTTAAATATGTACGATTTTATGCAAAATTAATGATGTATAACTTTACTTACATTTAACATATGCGGAAAACACATTAAAAGACCACTAAGTTTGTATTTATTTAAAAAACCGACTAATGGATCAAATATTCGAGTTTTATATTCATCTGCATCCAAAGAATCCAATATTGAGCACCAATCTTCATCGAATATGAATCCAATGCTCAGGTAAACATTTTTATTAGCGTCTGTTAAGCTCTTCATTGCATCTATATTTATTAAAATATATTTATAATTAGATGGACAATTTAATGTATAGTTTTTATTAGTTAAATATTCACTTTATTGAGATTTAAAAATACCTATCCAAACATATTTATATTTGGTCACCGTTACTGTCAACTTTAACTATCAGTTTCACGTTTTTGTTTTATAATGGCTAACTAACGTGATATAACATTATTTTGTATTTTATTAATTTTACTAAGTTTATTTTTATTATTTTGTATTGTGTTTGTAATAAGTCATTATTTAGATAGAGAATAAGATCCACTATTTCAAGTATTGAATAATTGATTATTTTTTTATTTTCATTATTAAGCCATTAGTTGTTAATAGTGAAGTAAACAGGTGTACCTCAAAACATTTTTTGTTCGCGGTTCTTTTATATGTACCTCAATATATTTGTAGTTTATTTTAATGTAATTGATATATTTTAACTTATGTGTTTCTATAAAAAATAGATATGGTTTATATTGACTCAAATGTCCAAGTATTTTTTTGAAAATATTTGTTTTTATAATGATAAATAATAAATGTATCACTGTTAACTGTTAAGCAGATTATACTATATATATATTACAATTTACAAGTTGTAATTTGTACATCTTAAATAACATAAGAAAAGTGTGATCTACAATTGTGTGTAAGTGTTCAAAATATTTATAATTAATATAATTACTTTCGTCTTCTACATCTACTAAGACACCAACACCACGGTCAAGAGCAAATTGACCTACTGTAATTATATCACAATGTTCTGGCAATTCGCTTATATTGAATATATAACCACTACTACTCTCCCATATTTTTCCAGCTATAACGCAAATTACTGGTTTTGCATTTTCATCTTAAACATATATTATAAATATTTATTATATAATATAACATATCCAATTAATAATAAAGCAAAATAAAATACATATGTTTTAATAATTTAAACAATTTGATTTATTAAAATTAAGATCAACAAAAATATTCTTACATAATATGCACGTAATATCTATATGTCGTTCTATAACTTTGTAAATATTTATACAAAAAAAAAAATAAATAAATAAATAAAAAATATAAATACCTTGTGTTGTAATCAATGGAAAATAATAAAATATGCTCAAAATAATCATTAATACAATTTTCATTGTGTGTGAGGTGTTGGGATTTTTTTCAAAAGATATAAAACTGTTTACTGTTATAATAGACTAGCAGTTTATTGTAAAAATAATTTTAAATCCATTGTCGACTTAATAAATTATATTTTATAATTTTCTATTTACTCGTAATGTTCATAATTAATAACTAAAATTAGAACATCTGCAATATAAATTCACTAAACTAATATTTTACATTATAGTATTAAATTATAATTTATGCGAGTAAATAATACATTATGAAACAATGATAATTTAAATGAAGATAAAAAATCTTCTATTGTTTATTCGTCGTGTTATTAAAATAAATAATAAATTATTAATGAAAATGCGTTGGGATTTAGTATTATTTTTGGTTGCTTCAAAAATGTTATTATAATCTATAAATAAACAGTTATAATTAGAGCTATACAAGTAACCTTATATTTTCGTACTCTAATCATAAAAATATGTGTGTCAGCAGTTAATTTAAATAATAAAATAAAATGTATTTTGACATTTTTAAGCTATTTAAAGAAATGAGAATTTTCTGATTTTTAGATTCTGATGTACATACCCGTACTGGCTACAATCAGAGGGCACTGGAACTCAAATATGAGGGTGTTAAAATATAGTATTTTTCAGATGTTTTTTCAAAATTATTAAACAATTATATTTTCTTTCGAAGCTACATTATTTAGCTATTCTGTCTTCAATTTTTGAATAAACACTTCACTACTTCATTAACTATTTTATTTATTACTGTGCGTTGCATAAGTTAATTTTTTCTACCGTATTATGTCCAAAAACTATTTTTTTTGAAATTTCGGTAACTTATTTTTTACCACATCAGTTATTAGGTTTTAAAGATTAATTCTAATGACTCTTTAAAACCCGATTGTTGTAATAATTTGTTATTTTTGTGAAACAACTTACAAATTTTTTTTTTTTTTGGTGGACCATAAAAAACTTATCGTGTTACTTTAAAATATTTAAAACCTACGTAACAAAAATGTTTATACCTTATATTTTATGTTCACTTCTATTTTGTCTTATTCAAATAATTTTAATTAATATTAGGTTCAGTGACAGACCATTAATTTTGGTTTTAATAAAGAAGATAAAATATTTTATTGTGTAATTAAATTAAAAGGGTTGAAAGGTTGGAGCAGAGCATGTTTTGGTGAGCAGGTACGGTAGAGATAGACTCAATAAGATTTGACGTCGTGGTCCGGTTTGTCATAGTTTTGCTAAAATGATGATACGTTATTATCGTAAATAAACAACACGTCTTATAGTGAAAAATAAAAATTATTTACTGAGACAAGAAAAGATAGTCTGATAAGTCATTATTGTAGAACAACTCCACTGGTCTATACATAAATGTAGTCAAAGCATATCTAGTTTTTAAAAGAATCTACGACCCTTTTTATACAGTATACAAGGGTGTAGTCCCCTTGAGCATCTCATAGTACACAGGAAAATACCAACAACTATTTATAAATCATTTTCTTATGGCAAAAACTTTATAAAATGTTCATTATTTAGGATTGAATTCCACATGAAAAATACAGCAGAAAAGAGTTTCTTCATCGCATATTTGATCTAATCTAAGTCACCCCAAGTCCACGATATTTACGACGTGCGGTATATACTCCAAGAAAAGTATTTTTTCTGTTCACCTTTCACGTAAATGCAGTCGAATTTCAATGAATTCAATTTACTACTGATTTCCTCATATTTAACATCGCCATATTCCAGAGATAGTTGATGATTATTAAAGCTATTTATCGGTTTTCCAATTCTTGTTTTCCTGTTTAGAGTTTGAATTTTACCTACCAAAACATCCTACTTTAGTGAATATATTTTACAATTTCATTGTATACAGACAAAAGGGCCAAATCGTTTAAATGTCCTTGTGTTAAATTTCATCTTAATGCATTTTTAGTAATTTTAATTTCGAAAAAGATCTTTCTCCACTACAATTGTGCACATGAGTGTAAGATATAACCTTTAAGTTTTAAATTTTGTACAAAAAAAAGATTCAATATTTAGACGATTTAGAAGTATGAATTCATAGCTTACATATTAATGAAGACATACAAACAAATTTGAGTGTTTAATAGGGAAATTCTGATCATGGAAAAAAAATCTATAAAGTGTGTCAACTAGCCCAAGTGCCCCCTATAATATTTACGAATATATTATAAAATACCATTTTGATCACGATTTGAAAAATAATACAAATATTAAAGGTACGTAATATGCACTATTTTTTGTCCGTACATTATTAGTTCAAATTTAGATTAAAATAGATATTCAAACAAAGAATTACAATTTTAGTTAGTTTGTCATAATTTTAAAATAATATTTGTGATGACTTGAACGTTTTATGTTTAAGCGTATTATAATATTGTAGTATATACACGATGCCATTTTAATAAATGGCATACATGTGGTTCAAACATCACCGTATAATGGGTGATTCAATATCAACTCAAAAGTTAATACAAATAATATCATGTGATTTAAATATATATTATTATTATAATTAAATGATAATAGTATTATAAATCAAATGTTTTTGGTACAAATGAAATAAACCTATCATAAACAAAAAGCTAGTAAAATAAGGTTTTAAAAATGGGTCAATCGACCGACAACCAAAATGACAATTTTATCTTTAATTTATATTCTTATTTTAAAAATATTTTAATGATACATTTTTTTTATGATAATATTTTATCAATATATTTGATTACCTATATAGTATTATATAATTTCCGTCAAATGCTATAACTTGGGACAGGAAAATTCTTTTAGGTTTATTCACCGTGGCTGCTCTGTATTTGAGATTATCTACGAAGAAGAACCGTCACCACGGTTTACACTATTTCTAAATAGTAAATAGTCCTCCAAATCTTTATCGATAAGTCATTAACTATGCTTTAAACCACAAATTTGTATTCTTTATTTTTCATAGATAAATGTGTGTAGTTTTAAGTTAAAAAATGTCAGGGAAAGAGGAACATTTCAAATTTTTTCTTTGTCTCATTAAAGAAAAATCATTTGACAGTTTTTATGAAAGTAAATGTATGAGAAATTATAAAGGTCAAATAGAAAAGTTTATATTTCTTAATGTTGATGATATTGCTGAGGTAAAAAAATAAATTGAATTTGTTCTTTTGTTTTTTTTCTATAAATGTATAAGAAATTTGTTAAATTCAACATTTAGAGTCAAGCCAGTCAATTAGTCTAGCTAGTCCATCTGTCAAGCTTATCCAAGTTTTCAGCCTGCTTGAAGTTGCATTAGTCTACAACTATCCAGAACTGTCTATCTGTCTAGCCTTTACTAGTTTCCAGCTTTTCCATCTGTTCAACTTTCCTAATTTCCAGTCTACATTTTTTGAAATTTTTTTTCCTTATACTATAAAACAACTTTTTTTAAAAGTTTAAATTTGTCCTTAGTTGAAATTGGTATTGGAAACATGATTTTTAAGCATTCTTAGTAGACTGGTCCAAGTTATAGTTATAGTTACAATAAAAAAATGTACTTTGGTAAAACTAAAATTTTTAAAACCATAATTGTTAAAGAGCAATTCAAGAGTAAACATTTGACACCAAAATCAAGATTGTATTATTAAATAATATTATAAAAATCTTTTTTAAATAAGACTATAAATTAAAAGTAAAATTAAATAACTACCTATAATATTATTGCCAATCAGTTGTCAGGTCGGTATTTTGGATATCGGTCGAATGGTTGTCGTCGATTGTCCACCTCCCATAAAATAAATACTACCTTAGCAATAAATACATAAATGTTTTATATAACAATATACTATATAACCAAAAGTTATATTTATTGAACAGAAATAAACATAATACAATTAATACATAATAATTAATAAAATGGATCTAAATATATTAGTGTTTTTAATGGATTAAACAATCAAATAAATTATATTTTAGCAATAATATTGCACGTGGTAAAATCACAATTTATCCATCCATCAATAATTAAATTTGTTACTGGAAATTTTTTACAACCACAATTGCATTGAAAATCATCTGTATCCAGATATTCTATATATATTCCGCTGTAGAATTGTTCTACATAAGCTCCCTGAAAAAAAAAAACAATAAAATTAAACTGATATATATATAACATATATACTGTGCTAATAATCGATTTTCTGTAAGTATTTCAAGAATTATTATTGAATTCAAATTTAACACATAAATTATAATGGATTACTGCTCATTTGAAACCTACTATAATGTTAAGTGGTTACCTGTCTTCCCCTTTTTAAATATAACCACAAAATTACTTATAGAAATACCTACACAAATTTATTTGGTCACCGTCGCTGTTAACAGTGTCAACTATAAGTATCAGTTTCACGTTTTTGTTGTATTATTATTACTTATTTATATTACTTATCTACCTATATCTTACATATTATAATAGTCAACTAATAATTGTGATATGACATTATTTTATATTTTATCAATTTTACGAATTTTATTTAAATTATTTTATATTGTGTTTGTAATAAGTCACCACCTAGACAGAGAATTAGATTCATTATTTCTAGTATTGAATAATTGATTATTATTTTTATTGTTATTATTAATCCATTAGTTATTAATAGTGAAGTTAATAGCTGTAGTTCACAACATTTTTTTATGTACTTACCTACCTCAATATTTGAAATTTATTTTAAACGGCAATTTTTAAAACAAAGTATTCTATTTTAGATTATAATAAATTATAAATTATAACTTATATGTTCCTATAAAAAATAATTATGGATTGAAAACTGAAAATAATGTGACCATTTCTTATATCGACTCGCTCCCTAAAATGTTTTGTACATCCCAAATAACATAAAAATATGTGTGATCTACAACCAAACGTTGTAATATTACATGCGTGATGTTTATAATAAATAAATATAATTACTTTCATCTTTTCCGTCATAAGCGAGTAGATTTCGTCACCACGGTCAAAGGCACATTGACTTATTGTATATATTACAACGTTCATGTAATTTGCTTATATTGAAAACATAACTACTATTCCATATTTGTCCTGCTATAATGCAAACTACTGGTTTTGCACTTATATCTTAAACATTTATTATAAATATTTATGATATAATAATATAACGGATACAATTAATAATAATGCAAAATAAAATGCATTTGTTTTAATAATTTAAATAATATGATTTATTAAATTGAGATCAAAGATATTCTTTTATATGCACGTAATATATATAAGTCGTTTTATAACTTTGTAAATGTTTATAAAAATAAAATATACCTTGTGTTATAATCAATGGAGGATAATAAAATATGCTCAACATAATAACTAATATAATTATCATTTTAATAATTTAAAAAATTAAATTTCTAAGGTATATGCGATTTTATTCAAAAGTTATTGTAACTGTTATAGAGTAGCAGTTTAATTTTAATATAAAAATAATTTTGAATGGATTGTCAAATTAATAATATATAATTTATATTTTTTTATTTACTTATAATGTACATAATTAATATCTAAAACTAGAACATTTGAGAGATAAATTCATTGAATTAATTATCTACATTAAGGTATTTAACTATAATTTATGCGAGTAAATAATACACTATAAATTAATGATCATTTAAATTGTAGATAAAATTGTCAATTGTTTACATTTCGGTCGTGTTATTAAAATGGAAAATAAACTATAAATTAAATTTCCGTGCGTTTCAATATTATTTTGTTACTTAAAAATGTAACTATAATTAGTAGTTAATTAACATAATAAAATAAAATGTATTTTGACATTTTTTGAGCTATTTACAGAAATGTGAATTTTTAAATTTTTAGATATTGAGCCAGTGTTTTTTTTATGTATGTGTATGGTGTATAATATACACTGTATATAACATGTGTATGATTAAATTTTTAAATTTTTAATTTTGAGACGTGATTTTAAAAGATCTAGTTTGTACTTTAGTTAGGTTGAAATTTATTGTAATTTTTTTATTATCGAAAAAAAACAAACAAAAATTTAAGGAATAAAATGGGAATGTTCTAGCTAAACCAGTTATTTTTTGATTACATTTATTTATTTATTTTGTTATATCTCAATATTGAATGACTATGAAATGATTATGGTTTTATGTATTTTATAGCCTTTTTTTGAGCTGTTTATGGACATTTTAATTATTTTTCTATTTTTTTAAACAACCATAATCCATTTATGAACGGTTTAAAATGCTATGAAATGTAATGCAAAGTTCTAACAAGTTATTCAATTCCCATTCAAAAAATTTTTTTAAAAGCATTAAAATTTTGAATTTTAATAAAATTCGTCAAATTTCGGAAATTTAAAATTATTTTGTTGTTAGAAATTTGTAAAATTATATTATCTATTTATAACTAAGATTTAAAAATTAATTATAAAGTTCTTTATATATGTTGCAGCCAATTAAAAAAAAATTCTTCCACAAAATCTTAAGTTAACTTTTTTATGGCTGTTTGAATTTAAAATCTTTACGGCGAGTTTTTTAATCCTAATAAGGCTTTTTCTATTTATTACTATAGTACTGTAGTAGTTAGTTTTATTTCTTATTACCGTTTGTTACTTTGTTAGTTATAAACATAATATTAAACGTAAACTATTCATTCAAATTTTATATTATAATTTATAATAAATGCTAATTAAATGATGTGCTGGCTAAATAATGTTTGTTATTAATTTTTATTTAATAAATAATAGGACTAATATACTACATAGGTATACTTACTGAACTGTTTATTTCTTACTATATTGTTATTATTTTTTTAATTTTGTTAAAAAAACATTAAAATAATAAATGTATACATCATTATTTATTTTTATAAATAATATTTAAGTTTCTTCGACTATTTCTTCTTATTTATAATTTCTAAAAGTATTCAGCAACTCTTTTTAATTTTCCTTGTTTCGTTTTAGTCAAGCTGAATTTGTTTTTTATTCTAAATATAAATCATTACACCATTATAGCTTTAAAGTTGCGAATTAATATAGTTTTAAATTGACAATTATGATCATTGTCGGTCTGGCCCACCCGGCTCGCCGGCGGCCCTTCGATATTTTTCAATATAAAAAATATGGAGCCCATAGCCAATCGTAAAGGTAATAAAAAATATGTATGTGTTTAAAATTTTAATCGGGTACAACTCTAATAAATAACATACGTTTCTCCAGCCCCCCCCCATTTCGAATTTCAAAAATTTTTTTCGCCAAATATTTAGCGTACAATTAGCGTGAATTGGCGTGACTAAATTTGAAATTTGCTTGGCACCAGGTTAAGCATAAAAATTAAAACAAATTGGGGGGGGGCTGTAGAAACGTTTCTACAACGCCCCTTCAACCAAATTTTGAATTTTAAGTTCTTTTTTTAACGCCAATATTTAGCGCGCAATTAGCGTGAATTGGCGTGACCTATTTCGAAACCCTACATTCAAAACCCAAAATACCATTTGCTCTGCCCCTTTAAAGCCATTTCCCCAGCTCCCCTCAACCGAAAAATTCCTTTTCGCATTTTTTTTTAACGCCAATATTTAACGCGCAGTTGGCGTGAATTGGCGTGACCTATTTCGAAACCTCACGTTCAAAACCCAAAACACTTAGGGCGTTACCACTTTTTTGCCATTTTCCTAGCCCACCCTCCCCAAACATACGAACTAATTTTCGAAAAATATAAATTATAATACATATATGTGTACCTAAAGTAGAAACCGTTTCTAATGACACCGGTTGTAGTGACATATTGGGTATAATGACCTTAGATTAAATCTCCTGGCAAAACTACTATGAATCTACGATATTGTACCTATGTACCTACTAACTTGTATTGATTATTATGATGTTTGTATGATGATTAGGGGCTAGGGTTCAGATTTATATGTAAATACATATTTTTATTTTTTAATGTGACTTGATAAATAAATAAATTAATTAATTTTATTTATTTATTTATTTATTTATTTTATTTTACATATTTTTACATATTTTGTCATAAGTACATGTTTTTACATAACATATAAAATTTTACATAACACTTGTGTGTTAAACACAATATTACAGTAGAGTTGGAAGAGATAACTTTTGATAATTTAAAAGGTACTTACATTATACTATTATAGTGATTCATTATGTATCTCATGTTATGATGACTATTAATTTTTTTCATAATTCATAGAATTTGAAACATGGAAGCAAAAAATAGAACAACAAACAGTTTTAATGTATGTATTAGATATTGGAACAAAGAAAATGTTTGATGGAGTTCTTAAACAATATTATTTTTGTAATCGCTCATTAAGCTATCGAAAATTAGGAAACGATTTAAGATTGATGAAGTCGATGGGAAGTAATAAAATCGGTAAAACTTGTCCATCAAAACTAGAAACAACAATAATATCAGGAACTAATGGAGTTTGATTCAGTCCAAGTCAAGTATTGGAAAACACACTGTGGATATGCTCAAGAAATTGGACGATTAAAAATTGATAAAGGGAACAAAGCAATGATTGCAGATTCTTTATTTATATACATATAAATCTTAAATAATAAAACTAATTTAACTAAGGCATAATTCTGGTATAGCTGCAAAGCAATAATTTAAATCAGAATTTATTGGTTAGACTTAGTTTCAATGTATTATAACAATTTGATATATGTAATTTTTATGGTTTATGACTATCAAAAACCTATATATGCTGTATGGTGAAATATTCACTAATTCTATACTTTGTGCGAAAATTAAATGTTTTATTTGTTTTGATAATTGTAATCCTTAATGAATTATCAATATTTATTTGTTATATATTAATGTAAACTGTAGTCTGTAATTAGATGTAGATTTCATGATTTAGATAAATGTAAACTTTTATTGATTGTGAATTTATTCTATGTTTTAGTTAATTGTGATTTTATTGTAGTTTGTCATTAGTCATTTGCTAAATTAAATATGTAAAATTTACTCAGTAGTGTACACAGATATTTTTAATAGAGTGGACAATGGTTCAAATTCAAAAATGATATTTATAATATAAAATGTATGTTACATACTATAACAATAGTTTAACTTATAGTAAAAAAAAAAATGTGTGAACACCACTAAATTTACTAACATACAAATAAGTTTATTAATAACTGTTTTTATGCATTTACATTATACACCAATTTTATATACTATGTAGAATTGGTGTATAATGTAGTATAGTATATAGAATGATTCACCAAGCTTAATCACCCCCTTTTTAAATTTAATAATGCAGTAATTTAAAACCTTATTTTTGGAATCTTTAAATATATATATAATCTATGCAAAGACCATATTTTCAAATTCTTGAGATTGTGTGTGCCATTATAGGAGTGTCCTATGGCGATCCAAACTTCTGTTTTTAAAATAAGTACCCCCCTCTATGATATTTGTGTAATATTATATTGTATGCATCATTTTGTTATCGCTTATCGATAGTGGTATGTATCGCGCCGATCCAGGTGAATTTATATTTATTATTACGTGTCAGTCAGTGTTTGTTGCGAAGTTGTGTCGCGAACTACCATGTCTTATTACGATTCAATAAATAGAGCATGTTAATTACGTTTGAGTGCTTATTATTCTATACGAATATTACATCCTCTTTTTACTATAAATTATTTAGTGGCTTTTTTTTTGTGAAAAAATTAAAAATTAAAAATTTGGATAAGTAGTTCATGAATTATTAAAATATAAAACAGACGTAATAATATGAGATCTAGTATTTATTATATTAGATCATTTTTACAAATTATTAATATTGATCAATTAATCACGTTGTAGCCCCATATCTTATAAATCATGATATATTTATTATCATGATTCATGAACCTATTATCTTTTAAGTATACAATGTTAAGTATGAAATATCTTAAAAACTAATTTTGATTCTGATGTGTCAACCTTTTCAAAAAAATTATCTGGTAAATAAATTACAATCGAAAAGTGAGGTTCTTATTTGAAAAATTGAAGTTTTAGGTCACCATGAAACATTCCTTAAGTACTAAAAAAAAAATCCAAGAATTTAAAAAATGGTTCAAGTTTATTTAAAAATTAAAAAAAAATCAGAATTATTTTCATTATTAAGAGCAAAATGATTAACATGATTGGTGAATCACACTGTATAATACAATCTGAAACTAACATTCATGTTGTAGTTTTAATACTAGCTTATTTACCTAATTAATATTACTTGTTTGTATAAAATACAAATATATACAAAAGCACACACAGGATTTTTTTTGTAGGGTGTTGTGCCTATAATTTTTAATACAACATCTATCTGTGTAACTGAATATATAAGTTATTATTATAATTCATGTATAAAATGTATTTGTATTAAAGTATAAAGTTTAAATTAAAAACCATATTACATTATAACTTATTTAATTGAAAATCTTATATCCCCGTTTTGTCCGTCCATTCGTTAGTTTCCAGTAAATGCGAGGCGTGTCCAGAAAGTAAGTGTACTGAGGCTCTCACGGCCATAGGGAATATTTTTCTACTATGTTGGCTATACTACCGTGTAGCTTTACTCCTCTTCTTTATAACAAGACCATAATAAGTTCAGTACGTTGAAAACTGTGGTCACAAAAATTTTTCTTGTGAATAATGTCGATCGAGTCTGCCGCCACCTCTTTGTCCACTTCTCGACCGCCCCTTCACCTCCTTGTTAGTAAACAATTTTTTTCCACCCGTGTGCTTCTTCAGGGAAGTGAACAAATGGTAATCTGAAGGCGCCAGGTCGGGGAATACGGAGGGCGGTTAGAAACATCTCATCCAAATGAGCCCAAAAATTGTTTCACGACATTGGCTGTGTGGGGTCTGGAGTTGTCGTGCAGCAGGCAGACTCCTCTTGTTAACAGACCCTTCCTTTTATTTTGAATAGCTCTCCTCAATTTTTATAGGGTTTCAAAATACCTTGCTGTTTTGATGGTCTCACCCTGAGGTAAATATTTAATCAATATGACGTCTTTGTGGTCCCAAAACACTGATGCCATGATTTTTTTGACTGAAATCGGTTTTGAACTTTTTGGTTGAGGGTGAACCTAGTGTTCGGACTGTCTTTTGGTTTCAGGCATATAGTGTGCAACCCAAGTTTCATCTCCAGTAACAATAGACTTGAGAAAATTATCACCCTCCAGTTTATAGCGTTCCATAGAGGTAATGAATAACGGCGCGGATTTCGCACTTGGCGGCAAACTCGATCGACATGTTTCACGAGAAAAATTCTTGTGATCACAGTTTTCAACGTACTGAACTTGTGATGGTCTTGTTATAAACGAGAGGAGTAAAGCTATACAGCAGTGTAGCGAACATAGTAAAAAAATATTTCCTGTGGTCGTGAGAGCCTTAGTTCACTTACTTTCTGGATATGCCTCATAGTTTAAATAGTTACGATTGGTGATTTGTGTTTATTATTTGCAAATACATAGAATTGGAATTATAATTTATTATGTTGTATTACAATACGTTTAGAAATTTGGGATATAGCACACTCGCAGTGTGAGCTTTCTTTCCTAACTTGTTTTTTTTTTCAATTATTGTTTCAGCTAAATTGAAGGAAGGCGTTACTTGGGAGCATATTTTGAATATTATTCGAGAAGATGAAATTACTGATGATACTAATCAACGAATACTTCTTCTTGAACGTCAAGATTTAACTAATATATCTCGTGACTTTAATATTAATTATGCTACAAGAAGACATAAAAATATCAGAGTCAGTGTTGACCTATGGGTTAATGAAATGAAAAGTCAGCTTAAAGAAGATTCTCCTATCTTTTACTATAAAGCCCAAGATAAAAATGATAATTTTTAGAGAAAAAAGATTTTGCTTTGATTATAATGACAAAATTTCAAGCAAAACAAATACTGAAGTTTGGTCCCAATATAATTTGTATCGATGGGACTCATGGTACTAATGCTTATGACATTCAGTTATATACCATTATGACAGTGGATTAATATGGAACAGGTTGTCCTGTCGCATTTTGTTTTTCAAATAGAGTACATGAAACACTATTTAAATTATTTTTTAATCAAATTAAAACTAAAGTTGGCATCATAAAATCCAAAGTATTTATGTTAGATGATGCGCCTGCATTTTATAATGCTTGGGTCGTTGTCATGGGACCTGCTGAGCATAGGTTGTTATGTACTTGGCATGTTGATAGAAATTGGAGAGATAATTTGAGTAGGATTAGTGGAGGATCTGAAAAAAAAATCGCTCGTTTACAAAACTTTGAGAGTGTTGTTACAAATGATATCTAATGATGAGTTTAAAATTTCTCTAGATAAATTTATAAATGATTTATTAGAAGACAAAGATACTGCAGTATTTGGATCATATTTTATACAACATTACTCAAAACGATCAGAAGTCTGGCCATACTGTTATCGTTTAAGACTCGGCATTAACACCAACATATACTTAGAATCGTATCATAAGATTTTGAAACATATTTACCTGGAAGGTAAAAACTGTAAGCGCATTGATAAAACAATTAATGCAGTTATGAAGTTAGCTCGTGGCAGTATGTTTAAAAGGCTCATCAAAGTAGCAAAGAATGCATCAAAATCTAAAAGTAGAAAAATTCATGAAAGCCATAAATGTAGTGAGTTGATTCCATTAGATAAAATCCAAATCCTTGAAGATGGACAATCGTGGATAGTAAATTCGTTAACAAATCCCTCTGAAAAATATTGTGTTACCAGAGCTGATGAAACATGCAATGAACCCTGTTTGAAATGTTCAGTGTGTAATATTTGCATACACACATTTACAAGTGAATGTATAGACAATATGATTAAGCTAAATATTTGTAAACATATACATGCCTGTGCACAAGCATTCAACAAACTACCCCATGACAGCAGCAATAGATTTTATTTGGAAGATACAATTATTGGAAAACAAGATGAATTGATAGAGATGATTTCTGAGCCTTCTATTAAATGTAATACATCTAGCACACCTGGCATCAGTAGAGAAATTATTAATAAAGTACAGCTTATCCGTAGTCTGTGTGCTACAAGTGAAGTTAGTAAGGAGGAAGATACGCTACTTAATAAAAATTGGATGATATCATAAATATGCTGAACAAAACAAAAAAAAAAAAAATCATCTTAATACAGTTGAAAATGTTAATATTCAAAAAAAAATTACTGGCCAAATGCGTTTATACTCAAAAACAAAAAAAAAAAAGATTGCATAAAAATGATATTCATAAGCGGAATATAAACGAAATAAATGCTATTCGTGACGGAATTGATGGCGAAAACAATGAATATGTTAATATTCACCAGTCATTTGATCATGGTTACCTATGATTGAGTGTGTTACAAACATAACTGTTGTATCTATTTTTGTTTTATAAATAAAATATTTATGGTATATTAAGTATACGATAACGTTCTTTTATGATAAGCCAACCAATGCCTTACTGCGGGGAAGCGCTCGTTTTAATCGTTTTTTACTGCATTGCTCCGGATGAAGGTATTCTTAACTTATATAAATAAATAAAAAAATAACTAATAACAAACACGTCATATAATGGGTATTAATGAACAAAAAAAAAGTAGTACATCTCTATGTACATTTTCGTCGACCGTTGGGGGCAACAATTATTAGCAACCGTTAGAAATGCAAGCGGGTTTAACGGTCGATAGCGACCGTCGATCGGACACAGTGCGCGATGTCGTACGCGCTGACGATTTTGATATCGATGACGCGTTTGCGAGTGAAGTGCTGCGGAATCGGTGGCTGGCGACGTGCCGCACGTGCACGGATTGCACCGTAACCGGATACCGGACACCTGCAGAGTCGTCACACGACGATTTTATGTCATTAATTTTGTAACAATTAATTTAAGTTAATAACAGATAATTTTTTGTAAATATAATTTGTAATTTTATTAACATTTTAATAAAAAAACAAGGTAAAAATGAATAGTAAAAACATTAGCGAGGGCACGTTTAGTTATGAGTAGTTTAGGTAATTGCAGGTTGCTCAACATATTACTTTAATTTCGTAATAATTATAAGCAATCAATGGAAAACAAAAAAATAATTTTTTTTTTATATAGAAACTATTGAAACCAAGAAGAAAATCTATCTAAACAAATATCGATTTTAATTACAAAAGTTAACCAATTCTTACCTTGTAATTTTATTGTTTAATACCTAAACAAAATATAATTTAAACAAAACTTTATTTTGATACTTTATATAAAACATTTATAAACATTTTTATTTATTTATTTATAACATTTTTTAATTAGCTTGTATTGACATATCACTTGATCACGTATTCACGTTCATCTATTATAATATTAGATTATGATCGATTCTCTGTATAGTTATAACGATAATTCAGTTCAATTGGTCAAATGGTTCTCGAAATCAATAAATCAACACTAAAACATTTATAATGTTGTTTTGGTGAGTTTTTTAAACTAAGAAATTTTAACAGATTTTAATGAAAAATGTATTCCAATCGCGCTAAATTTTGACAATATAGGAGTATAAACAGTTCAAACTACGTTTAGTAATTCGACGTCAATATAAATGTTTTATATTATGTAAATTAAAAAATGCTATTTATGAATCTAAGTATTTTATCAAATACTAGACATACTATACTGTGTATAAACATACACATACAAAAAAAAATCGTTCAGAATCTAAAAATTTAGAATTTCAGATTCCTGTAAATAGATCAAAAAATGTAAAAATACATTTTATTTTATAATGAAAACATTTTTGAAGTAACTAAAAATAATACTGAAACACATGGCACTTCAATTTATAATTTAGTGTCCATTTTAATAACGCGACCGAAATGTAAACAATAGAAAATTGTATCTACAATTTAAACGATCATTAATTTATACTGTATTATTTTCTCGCATAAATAATAATTAAATACCATAATGTATATAATTAATTTAATGAATTTATCTCTCAAATGTTCTAATTTTAGGTATTAATTATGTATATTATAAGTAAATAAAAAAATATAAATAATATATTATTAATTTGATAATCCATTTAAAATTATTTTTACATTAAAATTAAACTGCTACTCTATAACAGTAAACAGTTACAATAACTTTTGAATAAAATCGCATATACCTTAAAAATTTAATTTTTTAAATTATTAAAATGAAAATTATATTAGTGATTATTTTGAGCATATTTTATTATTCTCCAATGATTACAACGCAAGGTATTTAATTTTTTTTTTGTTTAAAGACTTACAAAGTTTTAGAACGACTTATAGATATTACGTGCTTATAAAAGAATATTTTTGTTGATCTCAATTTAATAAATCATATTATTTAAATTATTAAAACAAATGCATTTTATTTTGTTTAATTATTAATTGTATCCGTTATATTATATAATAAATATTTATAACATATGTTTAAGATATAAGTGCAAAACCAGTAGTTTGCATTATAGCTGGACAAATATGGAATAGTAATTATGTATTCAATATAAATGAATTGCCAGAACGTTGTGATGTATTTACAGTAGGTCAATATGCTTTTGACCGCGGTGATATAACCTACACGTTTGTATTGAAAGAAGATGAAAGTAATTATATTAATGATAAAATTCACACATATTTATTGTTGATAGTAGATCACGCTTTTCTTATGTTATTTATAATGTACAAATGACTACTTGTAATACATATTACATATAGGATAATCCGTTAAGCAGACAACAGTGATAAATTTACTATTTATCAATATAAAAACAAATATTTTCAAAAACATTTCGAGGTTCTAGTCAACATAAAGAATTGTATGACATTATTTTCAGTTTTGAGACCATTATTTTTTTATATAGAAATATATAAGTATAATATATCATAATCTAAAATTCAATACTTTTTTTAAAAATTGGCATTTAAAATAAATATCAAATATCGAGGAACATATAAAAGATTCATGAACAAAAATGTTGTTAGATCACCTGTTAACTTCACTATTGATAACTAATGGCTCAATAATGACAATAAAAAAATAATCAATTATTCAATACTTGAAATAGTAGATATAAATTCTTTACTTAGGTGATTTACTGATAACAAACACAAAAAATAAAATAAAAATTAACATTGTGAAATCGATTTAATAGAATTATGTTTTATATCACGGTTATTAGTTAGGCATTATAAAACAAAAACGTGAAACTGATAGTTATAGTTGATAGTGATGGTTACCAAACAAGTTTTTGTAGGTAATTATGAATGTAAATAAATTGAGTTAACTAATAAAATCTGTACATTAAATACTCTATTTAATTATAATTATAGTTTTATAAATATAGGTGCAATTAAAAGCTTAATAGAAGCTAATAAAATAGTTTACCTAAACATGGGATTCATAATTGATGATGATGGTTGGTCAATATTGAATCATTTGGATACAAATGAATATAAGACTCAAAAATTTGATCCATTAGTAGGTTTTTTAATAAAATACAAATTTGGAGGTCTTTTTATTTGTTTTCCAGATATGTTAGATGTAAGTAAAATAAGACATAATTAATTTGACGCACCAGTACTTATTATACTTTAAAAAATTATTATAATTTATAGTTAAAAAATAAAATCTATGCAAAATAAAAATTTTTATTATAGAAAATTGAATATTATAATATAATATTTTTATTTATTTTGTTTAATTATGATATAATTTTGTTTTAGGGTGCTATAGAAAATGTGTCTCAAAAAATAAGCGATTTTGTCACTTCAATTAAAAATAAAGTAGATGGATTAAAAGTTGGTCTAGTATTTAATGCATCGCTTCAGGTTTCAAATAAAACCCGTAAGTGATAAACATATTTTGTATTGGATATTATTGTGTTTCATAAACTTTATTTTAATTTTAATTGTAATAACTACATTTTTAAGGTTTTGATTTTACATTGACAAATGAAATAATGGATCATTATGTCATTGATTTGACAAATTTAAATGATTGTGATGAAAATACTAAAAAATACGGGTTGGATCCAATAACCAGTGAAACTATGACATCTATAGTACGTACTTATATTTAAAGATAGGTAATATTTGCTAATTTTAAAATAATAAAATAATTACTATTTATTATTCAGGAAAAAATTACAAGTGTTGTAACTAATTCAACTATGGATCAATCAAAATTGTTTGCTAAGATACAAGCATCTGTCATACAGCCAGTAGATCTAGTTGAAAAAGACGCAAAGACAATCACTACTTATGCTAGAGTATGATTTATCTTATATTTCTATAAGTAATTTTGTGGTTATATTTAAAAAAGGGAAGACAGGTAACCACTTAACATTATAGTAGGTTTCAAATGAGCAGTAATCTATTATAATTTATGTGTTAAATTTGAATTCAATAATAATCCTTGAAATACTTACAGAAAATCGATTATTAGCACAGTATATATGTTATATATATATCAGTTTAATTTAATAAAAAATATTCATATACTAATATACTTAAATAAGAGTTTTGAAATTGTTATCCATAATTTACAATACTTAAAAATCAACATTAGTTCGTGAAATATATTGAATTTCTTTCTTGAAATATTTAAAATTAGATTCTGATAGAGCGATGAATGTATTGATTTTAATATTTTATCGTGATGTGTTTTTTTAATATTAGTATCTATTACATAATAGATTATCATAAATGTAATATACATATATTAAAATATAAAAAGACACTGATGCAAATTTTTTTATACATATACACTTCAAAGTCAGAATTTGAACAAAATTCGTCAAAGTCGTCAAACTATGGTTTTTCGTATATCATTAATATATCATTGAATTCAAATTTTAAATACATAAAATAGTCACTAACTTAACACTTAATATTCAATATAGTGGTGCCAATTTATCTACATATTTTTATATTAATTTTTTTCCGAATATACTAAGGGCTACGTATAAGTTGATTCCTAGGTACATATATTTAACTGCACTGATACCATTGACTTGTTTTCGTAACTAATTTTCCATCAATTACATGGGTTCAGATCTCCACTACTATAAACAGAACAACGAATAGTTATATTTTATGAGAGTTATGATTCGAAATTCGACTGTTGATTTTTTAGCGGAAAACAAAGATCTTCGATTTATGGACGAGTTGTTAGAAATGTAGTCGGAAACGACGACACGTATACGAAATATAGAAACAATGCTACTAGAACATCCAAAAAAATTAAAAAAGAAAAATGTTTTATGAGATAAAATAAACTGTTTTTATGAGAGAAATGATGAACACAATCAGTAAGTTTTTAAAATCAATGTCTTTCAAATTTTTACTTAGTGAAAACTAAAATACAATTGCCAAAAATTAATAGAGGAATCAACTAATACATTAGTCTTAATATCCTGGCAATCACCAAATACATAAAAGAAATTTCGGAAAATAACTAAACAACAGTGAAACTAACTATGAAGAACCTGATATTACATTTTCGTTTTAATTACAGTATTGTGACGATAAAGTAGATTCATCTCGATGGTGTGGGAACCCTTCAAAACTTTCATATGATCAAGTAATTATATTATAGTAACATAATTAATAAATATTTAAAGGGTCATATCTTGAAAAGAGACGTATCCAAGAATATATTAGCTTTTCAATTACTTATGGTTAAAAGTTTTTTTCAATGATTTTAATACTAAAACGTAGTTTTCTGAAATTATATATTCTCGATTTATATCAACATGCAAGGATTATCTGCATAGTTTAAGGTATGGGATATAATGTTTGGTTATTTTTATTAAATTATTTATTTAATTTTATTGTTTTTTTTTTCAGGGAGCTTATGTAGAACAATTCTACAGCGGAATATATATAGAATATCTGGATACAGATGATTTTCAATGCAATTGTGGTTGTAAAAATTTCCAGTAACAAATTTAATTATTGATGGATGGATAAATTGTGATTTTACCACGTGTCCTAAACTAGATAAAAGTTAAGCGATTTAATTATGTAACTCAAAACATCTATAATAGGTCATATTATTACCATCGATATTATTGCTAAAATATAATTAATTTGATTGTTTAATCTATTAAAACACAAATATATTTAGATCCACATTATTAATTATTATGTATTAATCGTATTATGTTTATTTCTGTTCAATAAATATAACTTTTGATTAAGTACATATAGTATTGTTATATGACACATTTATGTTTATTGCTAAGGTAGTATTTATTTACTAGGTATTCATAATAAGATAGATTGATTTCATTTGTACCAAAAACATTTGATTTAAAAAACAACTAGCTGCCAGTGTAATGATTCCGGTGTGTAGAAGCTGCCATCGGTGCTTTAGAGGTGATTGAATGAAATTCGTTTCATAGGAAATTCGATATAGAATGGTAGTTGGGTGTCTAAAAATCGGTCTCTATAACATGTGATGAAGTCGATTACCATGTTTGTGAGTTATCAGTTATCATTTGGTGTAAGAGTCTGTGTTGACGCTTGTACATTTCATGTATATTCTTCTACAGATAACCAACTTGTATATACAGTTTATTTTAAAAATAATTACCAATATTGGGATGGTCCAGCTGATCAGGGTGGAGCATATTGCAAACACATTTGTGCTATTTATTTAAGTAATAATACTGTTTCAAATTCACCAAAATTGACTCATGAAGACCTAGTAAGTCTAGCAAATCTTGCAATATGAAAAAGTTTTTATTATGATTTTCTAAACAAAATAAACTTGGAAAATAATTCAGAAACCTCTGAGTCAATAGATTCATGTCAATACTCTGAAATGAAAATAGAACGTCAAAGAGAACATGGTTCAACTTTAAATATAATGAAGATGTTTCTAATTCTAAAACACATTAGAAAAAAATAACCATCAAAAGTGAAGAGTTATTGTTTTACAGTACAATTCACTGTGTACATTCTGTTTTTATTTTATTGTTTTGATTATAAATTTAAATTTAATTTTAAAAATATGCTTATTTTTAATATATATGACCAATTAAAATATTTTCTTTAAAGTACAACATAGTATTTCTAATATTACTCTGACAAATTACCTTTATATAGGTACCTAATATAACTATATTTATATACTTTTATATTTGATTTTAATATTACCTCAATGTTGGAAAGAACAATCACTATGTGTTACAGTTTTCTATTATTTATTTTTATTGTTTATTTAAATTGTATTTTATCAGTTATCACTTTTATACTACCAAAATTATTATAATATAACATGCTAATAAATTAGTCTGGAAAAATTTCATTTTTAGTAAAAATAGGTATATTAACTGAAGAACTATTTTGTATTTGATATTAAAAATTATGTTTATTTCTAAATTATTCCCGTATAATAAATAAATAAATATACAAGCTTTGTTTCATTGGCATTTCCTAATAAAAAATGTATTGTCACGATATATTTTTATAAACGTTTTAAATCAAAATGTTGATAAATTTTTAAAATGTTCAAATTGTTTTTTTTTTATTAGTATTCATATAAATATTTTCTTTTATATCTAAAATTTTAAAATGTTTTATAGGAATTCTCATTAGTTTTTTTTAATGCAAAAACAAAAATAAAATAAAACTCACATTATGACTGAAGTTGAGTATTATATAACTTATAAATTAATAAAATATGCGTCTACATCGATTACAGCATCCGGGTAGCAGATTGTTCATAAAAATGAATATATTTTATTTTAAGTTTAAAAAGTAAATTGATTCCCCAAAGCACTGACTTGTGACTAGGTACTATTTGTTACATTATGAAACCAAAATAAACGAAATGTATAAATTTGTTTCTATTATGATAGGTACCTTCAGACAAAAGATCTACAACAGGAGTAATTGTATCTAATGTAATATGTAAGATTACGTTAAGTTCTCGGGAATAGTCGACGATTACGTTTTAAGTTCTTTTAAATAATTTATTGGGATTAATTTCCTGTACATCTGTTTACCCTCTTCTGATTTCCAACTAGTCCATTGTCCAGCCTGTCCTTATTTCCAGCATGTCCATCTATCCAGACTGTCTTAATTTCCAGCATGTCCATCTGTCCAGCCTGTCCGAATTTCCACCCTATCTTTTCCAAATTTAAAAAAAATGTTCTTGATTGACAACTGAAATTTTTTTTATTAATTGAAAAAGTAAAAATGGATAAAACTCAAAAGTTGGATTATCCAATATGAAAATGGATTGTTCCGTTTGAAATCGGATAGATTAAAAATTAGCCTGCTTGAAGTTAGATTGTCCCACTAGAAGTTAAATTGGACATTAAAATTGATCCAAATGCAGTTAAACTAGATTAATATATGGACCACATGTAGTTGGTGTGACCTGCATTAAGTTTGATGGATTCCAACTATCCAGCTTGTCCATCTATCCAGCCTGTCCACTTGTCTAGCTATTCTATCTGTACAGCCAGTCCTAATTTCCAGCTTGTAAATCTGTCCAGCCTGTTCTAATTTCCAGCCTGTCCACCCTGTTCTTTATTTCCAGCCTGGTCTTATACCCTGCCTGTCTAACAACCCAGCAATTCTTATTTCCAGCCTGACTATTAGTCCAGCCTGTTTACGTGACCAGCCTGTCCTTCTGTCCATATTTTGCTTATATCCAGCCTTTCTACCTGTACAGCCTGTCCTTATATCAAGCCTGTCCACCTGTCCAGCCTGCTCCGATTTCAAGCCTATCCACCTGTCCAGCCTGTTCTATTTTCCAGCCTATTCATATTTACAGCCTGTCCACCTGTCCAGCCTGTTCTATATCCAGCCTGTCTTTCAGTCCAGCCTGTACTTATTTCCAGCCTGTCTATCAGTCCATCCTGTTCTAATTTCCAGCCTGTTCTTATTTCCAGTCTGTCCCCCTGTCCAGACTGTTCTTGTATACAGCCTGTCCACCTGTCCAGCCTGTTCTTGTATCCAGCCTGTTCTTATTTCCAGCCTGTCTTTCAGTCCAACCTGTTCTAATATCCAGCCTGTTCTTATTTCCAGCCTGTCCGTATTTCCAGCCTGTCCACTTGTCCAGCCTGACCTTATTTCCAGCCTGTCCACTTGTCCAGCCTGTCCTTATTTCCAGGCTGTTCTTATTTCCAGCCTGTCCACCTGTCCAGCCTGTTCTTGTATCCAGCCTGTTCTTATATCCAGCCTGTCTTTCAATCCAGCCTGATCTAATTTCCAGCCTGTTCTTATTACCAGCCTGTCCAAATGTCCAGCCTGTCCTTATTTCCAGCCTGTCCACTTGTCCAGCCTGACCTTATTTTCAGCCTGTTCTTATTTTCAGCCTATCCACCTGTCCAGCCTGTCCTTATTTCCAGCCTGTTCTTATTTCCAGCCTGTCTTTCAATCCAGCCTGTTCTAATTTCCAGCCTTTTCTTATTTCCAGCCTGTCCACCTGTCAAGCCTGTCCATATTTCCAGCCTGTCCACTTGTCCAGCCTGTCCTTATTTCCAGGCTGTTTTTTTTCCAGCCTGTGTCCCTGTCCAGACTGTTCTTGTATACAGCTTGTTCCTATATCCAGCCTGTCCACCTGTCCAACTTGTCCTTATTTCCAGCCTGTCCACCTGTCCAGCCTGTTCTTGTATCCAGCCTGTTCTTATATCCATCCTGTCCTCCTGTCCAGCTTTTCCTTATTTCCATCCTGTCCACCTGTCCAGCCTGTTCTTGTATTCAGCCTGTTCTTATGTCCAGCCTGTCTTTCAGTCCAGCCTGTTCTAATATCCAGCCTGTCCACTTGTCCAGCCTGTTCTTATATCCAGCCTGCCTTTCATTCCAGCCTGTTCTAATTTCCAGCCTGTTCTTATTTCCAGCCTGTCCAAATGTCCAGCATGTCCTTATTTCCAGCCTGTCCACCTGTCAACTTGTCCTCTAATTCCAGCCTGTCCACCTGTCCAGCCTGTCCTTATTTCCAGCCTGTCTTATTTCCAGCATGTCCACCTGTCAGCCTGTTCTTGTATCAGCCTGTTTTATATCCAGCTTGCCTTTCAATCCAGCCTGTTCTAATTTCCAGCCTGTTCTTATTTCCAGCCTGTCCTTATTCAAGCCTGTCCACCTGTCCAGACTGTTCTTATTTCCAGCCTGTTCTTATTTCAGCATGTCCACCTGTCCAGCCTGTTCTTATTTCCAGCTGTCCACCTGTCCAACCTGTTATTGTATTCAGCCTGTTCTTATGTCCAGCCTGTGTTCAGTCCAGCCTGTTCTAATATCCAGCCTGTCCACCTGTCTAGCCTGTTCTTGTATGACAGCCTGTTCTTATATCCAGCTGACCACCTGTCCAACTTGTCCTTATTCAGCTGTCCACTTGTCCAGCCTGACCTTATTTCCAGCCTTTTCTTATTTCCAGCCTGTCCAAATGTCCAGCCTGTTCTTATATCCAGCCTGTCCACCTGTCCAACTTGTCTTTATTATTAGCCTGTCCACCTGTCCAGCTTGTTCTTATTTCGAGCCTGTCCAAATGTCCAGCCTGTACTTATTTCCAGCCTGTCCACTTGTCCAGCCTGTCCTTATTACCAGCCTGTCCACTTGTCCAGCCTGACCTTGTATACAGCTTGTACCTATATCCAGCCTGTCCACCTGTCCAACTTGTCCATATTTCCAGCCTGTCTACCTGTCAAGCCTGTTATTATATCCATCCTGTCCACCTGTCCAGCTTTTCCTTATTTCCAGCCTGTCTAACTGTCCAACCTTTTCTACTTTCCAGCCTGTTCTTATTTCCAGCCTGTCCACTTGTCCAGCCTGTCCACCTGTCCAGTTTGTGCTTGTATCCATCCTGTTCTTATTTTCAGCCTGTCCACCTGTCCAACTTGTCCTTATTTCCAGCCTGTCCACTTGTCCAGCCTGACCTTATTTCCAGCCTTTTCTTATTTCCAGCCTGTCCACTTGTCCAGCCTGTCCACTTGTCCAGCCTGTCCACTTGTCCAGCCTGTCCACCTGTCCTACTTGTCCTTATTTCCAGCCTGTCTTTATTTCCAGCCTGTTGTTATTTCCAGCCTGTCCACTTGTGCAGCCTGTCATTATTTCCAGCCTGTTCTTATATCCATCCTGTCCACCGGTCCAGCTTTTCCTTATTTCCAGCTTGTCCACCTGTCCAGCCTGTTCTTGTATACAGCCTGTCCAGTTGTCCAGCCTGTTCTTATATCCAGCTTGCACTTATATCTATCCTGTCCACCTGTCCAACTTGTCCTTATTTCCAGCCTGTCCACCTGTCCAGCCTGTTCTTATATCCAGCCTGTCAACCTGTCCAACTTGTCTTTATTATTAGCCTGTCCACCTGTCCAGCTTGTTCTTATTTCGAGCCTGTCCAAATGTCCAGCCTGTACTTATTTCCAGCCTTTTCTTATTTCCAGCCTGTCCAAATGTCCAGCCTGACTTATTTCCAGCCTGTCCACTTGTCCAGCCTGTTCTTATATCCAGCCTGTCCACCTGTCCAGCCTGTTCTTCTATCCAGCCTGTCCACTTGTCCAGCCTGTCCTTATTTCCAGCCTGTCCACTTGTCCAGCCTGTCCTTATTTCCAGGCTGTTTTTTTTCCAGCCTATGTCCCTGTCCAGACTGTTCTTGTATACAGCTTGTTCCTATATCCAGCCTGTCCACCTGTCAAGCCTGTTCTTATATCCATCCTGTCCACCTGTCCAGCTTTTCCTTATTTCCAGCCTGTCTACCTGTCCAGCCTGTTCTACTTTCCAGCCTGTTCTTATTTCCAGCCTGTCCACTTGTCCAGCCTGTCCACTTTTCCAGACTGTCCAACTGTCCAGTCTGTGCTTGTATCCATCCTGTTCTTATTTTTAGCCTGTCCACCTGTCCAACTTGTCCTTATTTCCAGCCTGTCTTAATTTCAGCCTGATCTTATTTCTAGCATGTCCATCTGTCCATCCTGTCCTTATTACCAGCCTGTTCTTATTTCCAGCCTGTCCTTATTTCCGGCTGTTCTTTTTTCCAGCCTGTC
>NC_040877.1:91993341-92025461 GCF_003676215.2 Rhopalosiphum maidis
AAGCATATTATAATATTGTAGTATATACACGATGCCATTTTATAAATGGCATACATGTGGTTCAAACATCACCGTATAATGGGTGATTCAATATCAACTCAAAAGTTAATACAAATAATATCATGTGATTTAAATATATATTATTTTATAATTAAATGATAATAGTATTATAATCAATGTTTTTGGTACAAATGAAATAAACCTATCATAAACAAAAAGCTAGTAAAATAAGGTTTTAAAAATGGGTCAATCGACCGACAACCAAAATGACAATTTAATCTTTAATTTATATCTTATTTTAAAAATATTTTAATGATACATTTTTTTATGATAATATTTTATCAATATATTTGATTACCTATATAGTATTAAATAATTTTCCGTCAAATGCTATAACTTGGGACAGGAAAATTCTTTTAGGTTTATTCACCGTGGCTGCTCTGTATTTGAGATTATCTACGAAGAGAACCGTCACCACAGACTGTTTACAACTATTTCTAAATGTAAATAGTCCTCCAAATCTTTATCGATAAGTCATTAACTATGCTTTAAACCACAAATTTTGTATTCTTTATTTTCATAGATAAATTGTGTTGTAGTTTAAGTTAAAAAATGTCAGGGAAAGAGGAACATTTCAAATTTTTTCTTTGTCTCATTAAAGAAAAATCATTTGACAGTTTTTTATGAAATAAATGTATGGAGAATTATAAAGGTCAAATAGAAAAGTTTATATTTCTTAATGTTGATGATATTGCTGAGGTAAAAAAATAATTGAATTTGTTCTTTTTGTTTTTTTCTATAAATGTATAAGAAATTTGTTTAAATTCAAATTTTAGAGTCAAGCCAGTCAATTAGTCTAGCTAGTCGCACTTTGTCAAGCTTATCCAAGTTTTCAGCCTGCTTGAAGTTGCATTAGTCTACAACATATCCAGAACTGTCTATCTGTCTAGCCTTTCTAGTTTCCTTCCAGCTTTCCATCTGTTCAACTTTCCTATTTCCAGTCTACATGAGGTTTGAACTTTTTTAGAATCCTATACTATAAAACAACTTTTTGTTAAAAGTTTAAATTTGCCCTTAGTTGAAATTGGTATTGGTAAACAACGATTTTTTAAGCATCTCTAGTAGAGACTCGGTCCAGTTATATTTATATTTACAATAAAAAATGTTACTTTGGTAAAACTAAAATTTTTAAACCATAATTGTTAAAGAGCACTTCAAGAGTAAACATTTGACACCAAATCAGGATTGTATTAGTTAAATAAATATTATAAAATCTTTTTTAAATACAGACTATAAATTAAAAGTAAAATTAAATAACTACCTATAATATTATATTGCCAATCAGTTGTCAGGTCGTATTTTGGATATCGGTCGAATGGTTGTCGTCGATTGTCCACCTCCCATAAAATAATACTACCTTAGCAATAAATACTAAATGTTTTATATAACAATATACTATATAACCAAAAGTTATATTTATTGAACAGAAATAAACATAATACAATTAATACATAATAATTATAAAATGGATCTAAATATATTAGTGTTTTTAATGGATTAAACAATCAAATTAATTATATTTTAGCAATAATATTGCACGTGGTAAAATCACAATTTATCCATCCATCAATAATTAAATTTGTTACTGGAATTTTTTACAACCACAATTGCATTGAAAATCATCTGTATCCAGATATTCTATAATATATTCCGCTGTAGAATTGTTCTACATAAGCTCCCTGAAAAAAAAAAAACAATAAATTAAACTGATATATATATAACATATATACTGTGCTAATAATCGATTTTCTGTAAGTATTCAAGAATTATTATTGAATTCAAATTTACACCTAAATTATAATGGATTACTGCTCATTTGAAACCTACTATAATGTTAAGTGGTTACCTGTCTTCCCCTTTTAAATATAACCACAAAATTACTTATAGAAATACCTACACAAATTTATTTGGTCACCGTCGCTGTTAACAGTGTCAACTATAAGTATCAGTTTCACGTTTTTGTTGTATTATTATTACTTATTTATATTACTTATCTACCTATATCTTACATATTATAATAGTCAACTAATAATTGTGATATGACATTATTTTATATTTTATATCAATTTTACGAATTTTATTTAATTATTTATATTGTGTTTGTAATAAGTCACCACCTAGACAGAGAATTAGATTCATTATTTCTAGTATTGAATAATTGATTATTATTTTTATTGTTATTATTAATCCATTAGTTATTAATAGTGAAGTTAATAGCTGTAGTTCACAACATTTTTTTATGTACTTACCTACCTCAATATTTGAAATTTATTTTAAACGGCAATTTTTAAAACAAAGTATTCTATTTTAGATTATAATAAATTATAAATTATAACTTATATGTTCCTATAAAAATAATTATGGATTGAAAACTGAAAATAATGTGACCATTTCTTATATCGACTCGCTCCCTAAAATGTTTTGTACATCCCAAATAACATAAAATATGTGTGATCTACAACCAAACGTTGTAATATTACATGCTTGATGTTTATAATAAATAAATATAATTACTTCATCTTTTCCGTCATAAGCGAGTAGATTTCGTCACCACGGTCAAAGGCACATTGACTTATTGTATATATTACAACGTTCATGTAATTTGCTTATATTGAAAACATAACTACTATTCCATATTTGTCCTGCTATAATGCAAACTACTGGTTTTGCACTTATATCTTAAACATTTATTATAAATATTTATGATATAATAATATAACGGATACAATTAATAATAATGCAAAATAAAATGCATTTGTTTTAATAATTAAATAATATGATTTTAAATTGAGATCAAAGATATTCTTTTATATGCACGTAATATATATAAGTCGTTTTATACTTTGTAAATGTTTATAAAAATAAAATATACCTTGTGTTATAATCAATGGAGGATAATAAAATATGCTCAACATAATAACTAATATAATTATCATTTTAATAATTTAAAAAATTAAATTTCTAAGGTATATGCGATTTTATTCAAAAGTTATTGTACTGTTATAGAGTAGCAGTTTAATTTTAATATAAAAATAATTTTGAATGGATTGTCAAATTAATAATATATAATTTATATTTTTTTATTTACTTATAATGTACATAATTAATATCTAAAACTAGAACATTTGAGAGATAAATTCATTGAATTAATTATCTACATTAAGGTATTTAACTATAATTTATGCGAGTAAATAATACACTATAAATTAATGATCATTTAAATTGTAGATAAAATTGTCAATTGTTTACATTTCGGTCGTGTTATTAAATGGAAAATAAACTATAAATTAAATTTCCGTGCGTTTCAATATTATTTTGTTACTTAAAAAATGTAACTATAATTAGTAGTTAATTAACATAATAAAATAAAATGTATTTTGACATTTTTTGAGCTATTTACAGAAATGTGAATTTTTAAATTTTTAGATATTGAGCCAGTGTTTTTTTTATGTATGTGTATGGTGTATAATATACACTGTATATAACATGTGTATGATTAAATTTTTAAATTTTTAATTTTGAGACGTGATTTTAAAAGATCTAGTTTGTACTTTAGTTAGGTTGAAATTTATTGTAATTTTTTTTATTATCGAAAAAAAACAAACAAAAATTTAAGGAATAAAATGGGAATGTTCTAGCTAAACCAGTTATTTTTTGATTACATTTATTTATTTATTTTGTTATATCTCAATATTGAATGACTATGAAATGATTATGGTTTTATGTATTTTATAGTCTTTTTTTGAGCTGTTTATGGACATTTTAATTATTTTTCTATTTTTTTAAACAACCATAATCCATTTATGAACGGTTTAAAATGCTATGAAATGTAATGCAAAGTTCTAACAAGTTATTCAATTCCCATTCAAAAATTTTTTTAAAAGCATTAAATTTTGAATTTTAATAAAATTCGTCAAATTTCGGAAATTTAAAATTATTTTGTTGTTAGAAATTTGTAAAATTATATTATCTATTTATAACTAAGATTTAAAAATTAATTATAAAGTTCTTTATATATGTTGCAGCCAATTAAAAAAAAAATTCTTCCACAAAATCTTAAGTTAACTTTTTTATGGCTGTTTGAATTTAAAATCTTTACGGCGAGTTTTTTAATCCTAATAAGGCTTTTTCTATTTATTACTATAGTACTGTAGTAGTTAGTTTTATTTCTTATTACCGTTTGTTACTTTGTTAGTTATAAACATAATATTAAACGTAAACTATTCATTCAAATTTTATATTATAATTTATAATAAATGCTAATTAAATGATGTGCTGGCTAAATAATGTTTGTTATTAATTTTTATTTAATAAATAATAGGACTAATATACTACATAGGTATACTTACTGAACTGTTTATTTCTTACTATATTGTTATTGTTTTTTTAATTTGTTAAAAAAACATTAAAATAATAAATGTATACATCATTATTTATTTTTATAAATAATATTTAAGTTTCTTCGACTATTTCTTCTTATTTATAATTTCTAAAAGTATTCAGCAACTCTTTTTAATTTTCCTTGTTTCGTTTTAGTCAAGCTGAATTTGTTTTTTATTCTAAATATAAATCATTACACCATTATAGCTTTAAAGTTGCGAATTAATATAGTTTTAAATTGACAATTATGATCATTGTCGGTCTGGCCCACCCGGCTCGCCGGCGGCCCTTCGATATTTTTCAATATAAAAAATATGGAGCCCATAGCCAATCGTAAAGGTAATAAAAAATATGTATGTGTTTAAAATTTTAATCGGGTACAACTCTAATAAATAACATACGTTTCTCCAGCCCCCCCCATTTCGAATTTCAAAAATTTTTTTCGCCAAATATTTAGCGTACAATTAGCGTGAATTGGCGTGACTAAATTTGAAATTTGCTTGGCACCAGGTTAAGCATAAAAATTAAAACAATTGGGGGGGGCTGTAGAAACGTTTCTACAACGCCCCTTCAACCAAATTTTGAATTTTAAGTTCTTTTTTTAACGCCAATATTTAGCGCGCAATTAGCGTGAATTGGCGTGACCTATTTCGAAACCCTACATTCAAAACCCAAAATACCATTTGCTCTGCCCCTTTAAAGCCATTTCCCCAGCTCCCCTCAACCGAAAAATTCCTTTTCGCATTTTTTTTAACGCCAATATTTAACGCGCAGTTGGCGTGAATTGGCGTGACCTATTTCGAAACCTCACGTTCAAAACCCAAAACACTTAGGGCGTTACCACTTTTTTGCCATTTTCCTAGCCCACCCTCCCCAAACATACGAACTAATTTTCGAAAAATATAAATTATAATACATATATGTGTACCTAAAGTAGAAACCGTTTCTAATGACACCGGTTGTAGTGACATATTGGGTATAATGACCTTAGATTAAATCTCCTGGCAAAACTACTATGAATCTACGATATTGTACCTATGTACCTACTAACTTGTATTGATTATTATGATGTTTGTATGATGATTAGGGGCTAGGGTTCAGATTTATATGTAAATACATATTTTTATTTTTTAATGTGACTTGATAAATAAATTAATTAATTAATTTTATTTATTTATTTATTTATTTATTTTATTTTACATATTTTTACATATTTTGTCATAAGTACATGTTTTTACATAACATATAAAATTTTACATAACACTTGTGTGTTAAACATAATATTACAGTAGAGTTGGAAGAGATAACTTTTGATAATTTAAAAGGTACTTACATTATACTATTATAGTGATTCATTATGTATCTCATGTTATGATGACTATTAATTTTTTTCATAATTCATAGAATTTGAAACATGGAAGCAAAAAATAGAACAACAAACAGTTTTAATGTATGTATTAGATACTGGAACAAAGAAAATGTTTGATGGAGTTCTTAAACAATATTATTTTTGTAATCGCTCATTAAGCTATCGAAAATCAGGAAACGATTTAAGATTGATGAAGTCGATGGGAAGTAATAAAATCGGTAAAACTTGTCCATCAAAACTAGAAACAACAATAATATCAGGAACTAATGGAGTTTGATTCAGTCCAAGTCAAGTATTGGAAAACACACTGTGGACATGCTCAAGAAATTGGACGATTAAAAATTGATAAAGGGAACAAAGCAATGATTGCAGGTTCTTTATTTATATACATATAAATCTTAAATAATAAAACTAATTTAACTAAGGCATAATTCTGGTATAGCTGCAAAGCAATAATTTAAATCAGAATTTATTGGTTAGACTTAGTTTCAATGTATTATAACAATTTGATATATGTAATTTTTATGGTTTATGACTATCAAAAACCTATATATGCTGTATGGTGAAATATTCACTAATTCTATACTTTGTGCGAAAATTAAATGTTTTATTTGTTTTGATAATTGTAATCCTTAATGAATTATCAATATTTATTTGTTATATATTAATGTAAACTGTAGTCTGTAATTAGATGTAGATTTCATGATTTAGATAAATGTAAACTTTTATTGATTGTGAATTTATTCTATGTTTTAGTTAATTGTGATTTTATTGTAGTTTGTCATTAGTCATTTGCTAAATTAAATATGTAAAATTTACTCAGTAGTGTACACAGATATTTTTAATAGAGTGGACAATGGTTCAAATTCAAAATGATATTTATAATATAAAATGTATGTTACATACTATAACAATAGTTTAACTTATAGTAAAAAAAAAAATGTGTGAACACCACTAAATTTACTAACATACAAATAAGTTTATTAATAACTGTTTTTATGCATTTACATTATACACCAATTTTATATACTATGTAGAATTGGTGTATAATGTAGTATAGTATATAGAATGATTCACCAAGCTTAATCACCCCCTTTTTAAATTTAATAATGCAGTAATTTAAAACCTTATTTTTGGAATCTTTAAATATATATATAATCTATGCAAAGACCATATTTTCAAATTCTTGAGATTGTGTGTGCCATTATAGGAGTGTCCTATGGCGATCCAAACTTCTGTTTTTAAAATAAGTACCCCCCTCTATGATATTTGTGTAATATTATATTGTATGCATCATTTTGTTATCGCTTATCGATAGTGGTATGTATCGCGCCGATCCAGGTGAATTTATATTTATTATTATGTGTCAGTCAGTGTTTGTTGCGAAGTTGTGTCGCGAACTACCATGTCTTATTACGATTCAATAAATAGAGCATGTTAATTACGTTTGAGTGCTTATTATTCTATACGAATATTACATCCTCTTTTTACTATAAATTATTTAGTGGCTTTTTTTTTGTGAAAAAATTAAAAATTAAAAATTTGGATAAGTAGTTCATGAATTATTAAAATATAAAACAGACGTAATAATATGAGATCTAGTATTTATTATATTAGATCATTTTTACAAATTATTAATATTGATCAATTAATCACGTTGTAGCCCCATATCTTATAAATCATGATATATTTATTATCATGATTCATGAACCTATTATCTTTTAAGTATACAATGTTAAGTATGAAATATCTTAAAAACTAATTTTGATTCTGATGTGTCAACCTTTTCAAAAAAATTATCTGGTAAATAAATTACAATCGAAAAGTGAGGTTCTTATTTGAAAAATTGAAGTTTTAGGTCACCATGAAACATTCCTTAAGTACTATAAAAAAATCCAAGAATTTAAAAAATGGTTCAAGTTTATTTAAAAATTAAAAAAAATCAGAATTATTTTCATTATTAAGAGCAAAATGATTAACATGATTGGTGAATCACACTGTATAATACAATCTGAAACTAACATTCATGTTGTAGTTTTAATACTAGCTTATTTACCTAATTAATATTACTTGTTTGTATAAAATACAAATATATACAAAAGCACACACAGGATTTTTTTTGTAGGGTGTTGTGCCTATAATTTTTAATACAACATCTATCTGTGTAACTGAATATATAAGTTATTATTATAATTTATGTATAAAATGTATTTGTATTAAAGTATAAAGTTTAAATTAAAAACCATATTACATTATAACTTATTTAATTGAAAATCTTATATCCCCGTTTTGTCCGTCCATTCGTTAGTTTCCAGTAAATGCGAGGCGTGTCCAGAAAGTAAGTGTACTGAGGCTCTCACGGCCATAGAGAATATTTTTCTACTATGTTGGCTATACTACCGTATAGCTTTACTCCTCTTCTTTATAACAAGACCATAATAAGTTCAGTACGTTGAAAACTGTGGTCACAAAAATTTTTCTTGTGAATAATGTCGATCGAGTCTGCCGCCACCTCTTTGTCCACTTCTCGACCGCCCCTTCACCTCCTTGTCAGTAAACAATTTTTTTCCACCCGTGTGCTTCTTCAGGGAAGTGAACAAATGGTAATCTGAAGGCGCCAGGTCGGGGAATACGGAGGGCGGTTAGAAACATCTCATCCAAATGAGCCCAAAAATTGTTTCACGACATTGGCTGTGTGGGGTCTGGAGTTGTCGTGCAGCAGGCAGACTCCTCTTGTTAACAGACCCTTCCTTTTATTTTGAATAGCTCTCCTCAATTTTTATAGGGTTTCAAAATACCTTGCTGTTTTGATGGTCTCACCCTGAGGTAAATATTTAATCAATATGACGTCTTTGTGGTCCCAAAACACTGATGCCATGATTTTTTTGACTGAAATCGGTTTTGAACTTTTTGGTTGAGGGTGAACCTAGTGTTCGGACTGTCTTTTGGTTTCAGGCATATAGTGTGCAACCCAAGTTTCATCTCCAGTAACAATAGACTTGAGAAAATTATCACCCTCCAGTTTATAGCGTTCCATAGAGGTAATGAATAACGGCGCGGATTTCGCACTTGGCGGCAAACTCGATCGACATGTTTCACGAGAAAAATTCTTGTGATCACAGTTTTCAACGTACTGAACTTGTGATGGTCTTGTTATAAACGAGAGGAGTAAAGCTATACAGCAGTGTAGCGAACATAGTAAAAAAATATTTCCTGTGGTCGTGAGAGCCTTAGTTCACTTACTTTCTGGATATGCCTCATAGTTTAAATAGTTACGATTGGTGATTTGTGTTTATTATTTGCAAATACATAGAATTGGAATTATAATTTATTATGTTGTATTACAATACGTTTAGAAATTTGGGATATAGCACACTCGCAGTGTGAGCTTTCTTTCCTAACTTGTTTTTTTTTTCAATTATTGTTTCAGCTAAATTGAAGGAAGGCGTTACTTGGGAGCATATTTTGAATATTATTCGAGAAGATGAAATTACTGATGATACTAATCAACGAATACTTCTTCTTGAACGTCAAGATTTAACTAATATATCTCGTGACTTTAATATTAATTATGCTACAAGAAGACATAAAAATATCAGAGTCAGTGTTGACCTATGGGTTAATGAAATGAATAGTCAGCTTAAAGAAGATTCTCCTATCTTTTACTATAAAGCCCAAGATAAAAATGATAATTTTTAGAGAAAAAAGATTTTGCTTTGATTATAATGACAAAATTTCAAGCAAAACAAATACTGAAGTTTGGTCCCAATATAATTTGTATCGATGGGACTCATGGTACTAATGCTTATGACATTCAGCTATATACCATTATGACAGTGGATTAATATGGAACAGGTTGTCCTGTCGCATTTTGTTTTTCAAATAGAGTACATGAAACACTATTTAAATTATTTTTTAATCAAATTAAAACTAAAGTTGGCATCATAAAATCCAAAGTATTTATGTTAGATGATGCGCCTGCATTTTATAATGCTTGGGTCGTTGTCATGGGACCTGCTTGAGCATAGGTTGTTATGTACTTGGCATGTTGATAGAAATTGGAGAGATAATTTGAGTAGGATTAGTGGAGGATCTGAAAAAAAAATCGCTCGTTTACAAAACTTTGAGAGTGTTGTTACAAATGATATCTAATTATGAGTTTAAAATTTCTCTAGATAAATTTATAAATGATTTATTAGAAGACAAAGATACTGCAGTATTTGGATCATATTTTATACAACATTACTCAAAACGATCAGAAGTCTGGGCATACTGTTATCGTTTAAGACTCGGCATTAACACCAACATATACTTAGAATCGTATCATAAGATTTTGAAACATATTTACCTGGAAGGTAAAAACTGTAAGCGCATCGATAAAACAATTAATGCAGTTATGAAGTTAGCTCGTGGCAGTATGTTTAAAAGGCTCATCAAAGTAGCAAAGAATGCATCAAACTCTAAAAGTAGAAAAATTCATGAAAGCCATAAATGTAGTGAGTTGATTCCATTAGATAAAATCCAAATCCTTGAAGATGGACAATCGTGGATAGTAAATTCGTTAACAAATCCCTCTGAAAAATATTGTGTTACCAGAGCTGATGAAACATGCAATGAACCCTGTTTGAAATGTTCAGTGTGTAATATTTGCATACACACATTTACAAGTGAATGTATAGACAATATGATTAAGCTAAATATTTGTAAACATATACATGCCTGTGCACAAGCATTCAACAAACTACCCCATGACAGCAGCAATAGATTTTATTCGGAAGATACAATTATTGGAGAACAAGATGAATTGATAGAGATGATTTCTGAGCCTTCTATTAAATGTAATACATCTAGCACACCTGGCATCAGTAGAGAAATCATTAATAAAGTACAGCTTATCCATAGTCTGTGTGCTACAAGTGAAGTTAGTAAGGAGGAAGATACGCTACTTAATAAAAATTGGATGATATCATAAATATGCTGAACAAAACAAAAAAAAAAAATCATCTTAATACAGTTGAAAATGTTAATATTCAAAAAAAAATTACTGGCCAAATGCGTATATACTCAAAAAAAAAAAAAAAAAGATTGCATAAAAATGATATTCATAAGCGGAATATAAACGAAATAAATGCTATTCGTGACGGAATTGATGGCGAAAACAATGAATATGTTAATATTCACCAGTCATTTGATCATGGTTACCTATGATTGAGTGTGTTACAAACATAACTGTTGTATCTATTTTTGTTTTATAAATAAAATATTTATGGTATATTAAGTATACGATAACGTTCTTTTATGATAAGCCAACCAATGCCTTACTGCGGGGAAGCGCTCGTTTTAATCGTTTTTTACTGCATTGCTCCGGATGAAGGTATTCTTAACTTATATAAATAAATAAAAAAATAACTAATAACAAACACGTCATATAATGGGTATTAATGAACAAAAAAAAAGTAGTACATCTCTATGTACATTTTCGTCGACCGTTGGGGGCAACAATTATTAGCAACCGTTAGAAATGCAAGCGGGTTTAACGGTCGATAGCGACCGTCGATCGGACACAGTGCGCGATGTCGTACGCGCTGACGATTTTGATATCGATGACGCGTTTGCGAGTGAAGTGCTGCAGAATCGGTGGCTGGCGACGTGCCGCACGTGCACGGATTGCACCGTAACCGGATACCGGACACCTGCAGAGTCGTCACACGACGATTTTATGTCATTAATTTTGTAACAATTAATTTAAGTTAATAACAGATAATTTTTTGTAAATATAATTTGTAATTTTATTAACATTTTAATAAAAAAACAAGGTAAAAATGAATAGTAAAAACATTAGCGAGGGCACGTTTAGTTATGAGTAGTTTAGGTAATTGCAGGTTGCTCAACATATTACTTTAATTTCGTAATAATTATAAGCGATCAATGGAAAACAAAAAAATAATTTTTTTTTTTATATAGAAACTATTGATACCAAGAAGAAAATCTATCTAAACAAATATCGATTTTAATTACAAAAGTTAACCAATTCTTACCTTGTAATTTTATTGTTTAATACCTAAACAAAATATAATTTAAACAAAACTTTATTTTGATACTTTATATAAAACATTTATAAACATTTTTATTTATTTATTTATAACATTTTTTAATTAGCTTGTATTGACATATCACTTGATCACGTATTCACGTTCATCTATTATAATATTAGATTATGATCGATTCTCTGTATAGTTATAACGATAATTCAGTTCAATTTGTCAAATGGTTCTCGAAATCAATAAATCAACACTAAAACATTTATAATGTTGTTTTGGTGAGTTTTTTAAACTAAGAAATTTTAACAGATTTTAATGAAAAATGTATTCCAATCGCGCTAAATTTTGACAATATAGGAGTATAAACAGTTCAAACTACGTTTATTAATTCGACGTCAATATAAATGTTTTATATTATGTAAATTAAAAAATGCTATTTATGAATCTAAGTATTTTATCAAATACTAGACATACTATACTGTGTATAAACATACACATACAAAAAAAAAATCGTTCAGAATCTAAAAATTTAGAATTTCAGATTCCTGTAAATAGATCAAAAAATGTAAAAATACATTTTATTTTATAATGAAAACATTTTGAAGTAACTAAAAATAATACTGAAACACATGGCACTTCAATTTATAATTTAGTGTCCATTTTAATAACGCGACCGAAATGTAAACAATAGAAAATTGTATCTACAATTTAAACGATCATTAATTTATACTGTATTATTTTCTCGCATAAATAATAATTAAATACCATAATGTATATAATTAATTTAATGAATTTATCTCTCAAATGTTCTAATTTTAGGTATTAATTATGTATATTATAAGTAAATAAAAAAATATAAATAATATATTATTAATTTGATAATCCATTTAAAATTATTTTTACATTAAAATTAAACTGCTACTCTATAACAGTAAACAGTTACAATAACTTTTGAATAAAATCGCATATACCTTAAAAATTTAATTTTTTAAATTATTAAAATGAAAATTATATTAGTGATTATTTTGAGCATATTTTATTATTCTCCAATGATTACAACGCAAGGTATTTAATTTTTTTTTGTTTAAAGACTTACAAAGTTTTAGAACGACTTATAGATATTACGTGCTTATAAAAGAATATTTTGTTGATCTCAATTTAATAAATCATATTATTTAAATTATTAAAACAAATGCATTTTATTTTGTTTAATTATTAATTGTATCCGTTATATTATATAATAAATATTTATAACATATGTTTAAGATATAAGTGCAAAACCAGTAGTTTGCATTATAGCTGGACAAATATGGAATAGTAATTATGTATTCAATATAAATGAATTGCCAGAACGTTGTGATGTATTTACAGTAGGTCAATATGCTTTTGACCGCGGTGATATAACCTACACGTTTGTATTGAAAGAAGATGAAAGTAATTATATTAATGATAAAATTCACACATATTTATTGTTGATAGTAGATCACGCTTTTCTTATGTTATTTATAATGTACAAATGACTACTTGTAATACATATTACATATAGGATAATCCGTTAAGCAGACAACAGTGATAAATTTACTATTTATCAATATAAAAACAAATATTTTCAAAAACATTTCGAGGTTCTAGTCAACATAAAGAATTGTATGACATTATTTTCAGTTTTGAGACCATTATTTTTTTATATAGAAATATATAAGTATAATATATCATAATCTAAAATGCAATACTTTTTTTAAAAATTGGCATTTAAAATAAATATCAAATATCGAGGAACATACAAAAGATTCATGAACAAAAATGTTGTTAGATCACCTGTTAACTTCACTATTGATAACTAATGGCTCAATAATGACAATAAAAAAATAATCAATTATTCAATACTTGAAATAGTAGATATAAATTCTTTACTTAGGTGATTTACTGATAACAAACACAAAAAATAAAATAAAAATTAACATTGTGAAATCGATTTAATAGAATTATGTTTTTATCACGGTTATTAGTTAGGCATTATAAAACAAAAACGTGAAACTGATAGTTATAGTTGATAGTGATGGTTACCAAACAAGTTTTTGTAGGTAATTATGAATGTAAATAAATTGAGTTAACTAATAAAATCTGTACATTAAATACTCTATTTAATTATAATTATAGTTTTATAAATATAGGTGCAATTAAAAGCTTAATAGAAGCTAATAAAATAGTTTACCTAAACATGGGATTCATAATTGATGATGATGGTTGGTCAATATTGAATCATTTGGATACAAATGAATATAAGACTCAAAAATTTGATCCATTAGTAGGTTTTTTAATAAAATACAAATTTGGAGGTCTTTTTATTTGTTTTCCAGATATGTTAGATGTAAGTAAAATAAGACATAATTAATTTGACGCACCAGTACTTATTATACTTTAAAAAATTATTATAATTTATAGTTAAAAAATAAAATCTATGCAAAATAAAAATTTTTATTATAGAAAATTGAATATTATAATATAATATTTTTATTTATTTTGTTTAATTATGATATAATTTTGTTTTAGGGTGCTATAGAAAATGTGTCTCAAAAAATAAGCGATTTTGTCACTTCAATTAAAAATAAAGTAGATGGATTAAAAGTTGGTCTAGTATTTAATGCATCGCTTCAGGTTTCAAATAAAACCCGTAAGTGATAAACATATTTTGTATTGGATATTATTGTGTTTCATAAACTATTTATTTTAATTTTAATTGTAATAACTACATTTTTAAGGTTTTGATTTTACATTGACAAATGAAATAATGGATCATTATGTCATTGATTTGACAAATTTAAATGATTGTGATGAAAATACAAAAAAAATACGGGTTGGATCCAATAACTAGTGAAACTATGACATCTATAGTACGTACTTATATTTAAAGATAGGTAATATTTGCTAATTTTAAAATAATAAAATAATTACTATTTATTATTCAGGAAAAAATTACAAGTGTTGTAACTAATTCAACTATGGATCAATCAAAATTGTTTGCTAAGATACAAGCATCTGTCATACAGCCAGTAGAACTAGTTGAAAAAGACGCAAAGACAATCACTACTTATGCTAGAGTATGATTTATCTTATATTTCTATAAGTAATTTTGTGGTTATATTTAAAAAAGGGAAGACAGGTAACCACTTAACATTATAGTAGGTTTCAAATGAGCAGTAATCTATTATAATTTATGTGTTAAATTTGAATTCAATAATAATTCTTGAAATACTTACAGAAAATCGATTATTAGCACAGTATATATGTTATATATATATCAGTTTAATTTAATAAAAAATATTCATATACTAATATACTTAAATAAGAGTTTTGAAATTGTTATCCATAATTTACAATACTTAAAAATCAACATTAGTTCGTGAAATATATTGAATTTTTTTCTTGAAATATTTAAAATTAGATTCTGATAGAGCGATGAATGTATTGATTTTAATATTTTATCGTGATGTGTTTTTTTAATATTAGTATCTATTACATAATAGATTATCATAAAATGTAATATACATATATAAAAATATAAAAAGACACTGATGCAAATTTTTTTATACATATACACTTCAAAGTCAGAATTTGAACAAAATTCGTCAAAGTCGTCAAACTATGGTTTTTCGTATATCATTAATATATCATTGAATTCAAATTTTAAATACATAAAATAGTCACTAACTTAACACTTAATATTCAATATAGTGGTGCCAATTTATCTACATATTTTTATATTAATTTTTTTCCGAATATACTAAGGGCTACGTATAAGTTGATTCCTAGGTACATATATTTAACTGCACTGATACCATTGACTTGTTTTCGTAACTAATTTTCCATCAATTACATGGGTTCAGATCTCCACTACTATAAACAGAACAACGAATAGTTATATTTTATGAGAGTTATGATTCGAAATTCGACTGTTGATTTTTTAGCGGAAAACAAAGATCTTCGATTTATGGACGAGTTGTTAGAAATGTAGTCGGAAACGACGACACGTATACGAAATATAGAAACAATGCTATTAGAACATCCAAAAAAATTAAAAAAGAAAAATGTTTTTATGAGATAAAATAAACTGTTTTTATGAGAGAAATGATGAACACAATCAGTAAGTTTTTAAAATCAATGTCTTTCAAATTTTTACTTAGTGAAAACTAAAATACAATTGCCAAAAATTAATAGAGGAATCAACTAATACATTAGTCTTAATATCCTGGCAATCACCAAATACATAAAAGAAATTTCGGAAAATAACTAAACAACAGTGAAACTAACTATGAAGAACCTGATATTACATTTTCGTTTTAATTACAGTATTGTGACGATAAAGTAGATTCATCTCGATGGTGTGGGAACCCTTCAAAACTTTCATATGATCAAGTAATTATATTATAGTAACATAATTAATAAATATTTAAAGGGTCATATCTTGAAAAGAGACGTATCCAAGAATATATTAGCTTTTCAATTACTTATGGTTAAAAGTTTTTTTCAATGATTTTAATACTAAAACGTAGTTTTTCTGAAATTATATATTCTCGATTTATATCAGCATGCAAGGATTATCTGCATAGTTTAAGGTATGGGATATAATGTTTGGTTATTTTTATTAAATTATTTATTTAATTTTATTGTTTTTTTTTTCAGGGAGCTTATGTAGAACAATTCTACAGCGGAATATATATAGAATATCTGGATACAGATGATTTTCAATGCAATTGTGGTTGTAAAAAATTTCCAGTAACAAATTTAATTATTGATGGATGGATAAATTGTGATTTTACCACGTGTCCTAAACTAGATGAAAGTTAAGCGATTTAATTATGTAACTCAAAACATCTATAATAGGTCATATTATTACCATCGATATTATTGCTAAAATATAATTAATTTGATTGTTTAATCTATTAAAAACACAAATATATTTAGATCCACATTATTAATTATTATGTATTAATCGTATTATGTTTATTTCTGTTCAATAAATATAACTTTTGATTAAGTACATATAGTATTGTTATATGACACATTTATGTTTATTGCTAAGGTAGTATTTATTTTACTAGGTATTCATAATAAGATAGATTGATTTCATTTGTACCAAAAACATTTGATTTAAAAAACAACTAGCTGCCAGTGTAATGATTCCGGTGTGTAGAAGCTGCCATCGGTGCTTTTGAGGTGATTGAATGAAATTCGTTTCATAGGAAATTCGATATAGAATGGTAGTTGGGTGTCTAAAAATCGGTCTCTATAACATGTGATGAAGTCGATTACCATGTTTGTGAGTTATCAGTTATCATTTGGTGTAAGAGTCTGTGTTGACGCTTGTACATTTCATGTATATTCGTCTACAGATAACCAACTTGTATATACAGTTTATTTTAAAAATAATTACCAATATTGGGATGGTCCAGCTGATCAGGGTGGAGCATATTGCAAACACATTTGTGCTATTTATTTAAGTAATAATACTGTTTCAAATTCACCAAAATTGACTCATGAAGACCTAGTAAGTCTAGCAAATTTTGCAATATGAAAAAGTTTTTATTATGATTTTCTAAACAAAATAAACTTGGAAAATAATTCAGAAACCTCTGAGTCAATAGATTCATGTCAATACTCTGAAATGAAAATAGAATGTCAAAGAGAACATGGTTCAACTTTAAATATAAATGAAGATGTTTCTAATTCTAAAACACATTAGAAAAAAATAACCATCAAAAGTGAAGAGTTATTGTTTTACAGTACAATTCACTGTGTACATTCTGTTTTTATTTTATTGTTTTGATTATAAATTTAAATTTAATTTTAAAAATATGCTTATTTTTAATATATATGACCAATTAAAATATTTTCTTTAAAGTACAACATAGTATTTCTAATATTACTCTGACAAATTACCTTTATATAGGTACCTAATATAACTATATTTATATACTTTTTTATTTGATTTTAATATTACCTCAATGTTGGAAAGAACAATCACTATGTGTTACAGTTTTCTATTATTTATTTTTATTTGTTTATTTAAATTGTATTTTATCAGTTATCACTTTTATACTACCAAAATTATTATAATATAACATGCTAATAAATTAGTCTGGAAAAATTTCATTTTTAGTAAAAAATAGGTATATTAACTGAAGAACTATTTTGTATTTGATATTAAAAATTATGTTTATTTCTAAATTATTCCCGTATAATAAATAAATAAATATACAAGCTTTGTTTCATTGGCATTTCCTAATAAAAAATGTATTGTCACGATATATTTTTATAAACGTTTAAAATCAAAATGTTGATAAATTTTTAAAATGTTCAAATTGTTTTTTTTTTTTATTAATATTCATATAAATATTTTCTTTTTATATCTAAAATTTTAAAATGTTTTATAGGAATTCTCATTAGTTTTTTTTAATGCAAAAACAAAAATAAAATAAAACTCACATTATGACTGAAGTTGAGTATTATATAACTTATAAATTAATAAAATATGCGTCTACATCGATTACAGCATCCGGGTAGCAGATTGTTCATAAAAATGAATATATTTTATTTTAAGTTTAAAAAGTAAATTGATTCCCCAAAGCACTGACTTGTGACTAGGTACTATTTGTTACATTATGAAACCAAAATAAACGAAATCTATAAATTTGTTTCTATTATGATAGGTACCTTCAGACACAAGATCTACAATCAGGAGTAATTGTATCTAATGTAATATGTAAGATTACGTTAAGTTCTCGGGAATAGTCGACGATTACGTTTTAAGTTCTTTTAAATAATTTTTTGGGATTAATTTCCTGTCCATCTGTTTACCCTCTTCTGATTTCCAACTAGTCCATTGTCCAGCCTGTCCTTATTTCCAGCATGTCCATCTATCCAGACTGTCTTAATTTCCAGCATGTCCATCTGTCCAGCCTGTCCGAATTTCCACCCTATCTTTTCCAAATTTAAAAAAAAATGTTCTTGATTGACAACTGACATTTTTTTTATTAATTGAAAAAGTAAAAATGGATAAAACTCAAAAGTTGGATTATCCCATATGAAAATGGATTGTTCCGTTTGAAATCGGATAGATTAAAAATAAGCCTGCTTGAAGTTAGATTGTCCCGCTAGAAGTTAAATTGGACATTAAAATTGATCCAAATGCAGTTAAACTAGATTAATATATGGACCACATGTAGTTGGTGTGACCTGCATTAAGTTTGATTGGATTCCAACTATCCAGCTTGTCCATCTATCCAGCCTGTCCACTTGTCTAGCTATTCTATCTGTACAGCCAGTCCTAATTTCCAGCTTGTAAATCTGTCCAGCCTGTTCTAATTTCCAGCCTGTCCACCCTGTTCTTTATTTCCAGCCTGGTCTTATACCCTGCCTGTCTAACAACCCAGCAATTCTTATTTCCAGCCTGACTATTAGTCCAGCCTGTTTACGTGACCAGCCTGTCCTTCTGTCCATATTTTGCTTATTTCCAGCCTTTCTACCTGTACAGCCTGTCCTTCTATCAAGCCTGTCCACCTGTCCAGCCTGCTCCGATTTCAAGCCTATCCACCTGTCCAGCCTGTTCTATTTTCCAGCCTATTCATATTTCCAGCCTGTCCACCTGTCCAGCCTGTTCATATATCCAGCCTGTCTTTCAGTCCAGCCTGTCCTTATTTCCAGCCTGTCTATCAGTCCAGCCTGTTCTAATTTCCAGCCTGTTCTTATTTCCAGTCTGTCCCCCTGTCCAGACTGTTCTTGTATACAGCCTGTCCACCTGTCCAGCCTGTTCTTGTATCCAGCCTGTTCTTATTTCCAGCCTGTCTTTCAGTCCAACCTGTTCTAATATCCAGCCTGTTCTTATTTCCAGCCTGTCCGTATTTCCAGCCTGTCCACTTGTCCAGCCTGACCTTATTTCCAGCCTGTCCACTTGTCCAGCCTGTCCTTATTTCCAGGCTGTTCTTATTTCCAGCCTGTCCACCTGTCCAGCCTGTTCTTGTATCCAGCCTGTTCTTATATCCAGCCTGTCTTTCAATCCAGCCTGATCTAATTTCCAGCCTGTTCTTATTACCAGCCTGTCCAAATGTCCAGCCTGTCCTTATTTCCAGCCTGTCCACTTGTCCAGCCTGACCTTATTTTCAGCCTGTTCTTATTTTCAGCCTATCCACCTGTCCAGCCTGTCCTTATTTCCAGCCTGTTCTTATTTCCAGCCTGTCTTTCAATCCAGCCTGTTCTAATTTCCAGCCTTTTCTTATTTCCAGCCTGTCCACCTGTCAAGCCTGTCCATATTTCCAGCCTGTCCACTTGTCCAGCCTGTCCTTATTTCCAGGCTGTTTTTTTTCCAGCCTGTGTCCCTGTCCAGACTGTTCTTGTATACAGCTTGTTCCTATATCCAGCCTGTCCACCTGTCCAACTTGTCCTTATTTCCAGCCTGTCCACCTGTCCAGCCTGTTCTTGTATCCAGCCTGTTCTTATATCCATCCTGTCCTCCTGTCCAGCTTTTCCTTATTTCCATCCTGTCCACCTGTCCAGCCTGTTCTTGTATTCAGCCTGTTCTTATGTCCAGCCTGTCTTTCAGTCCAGCCTGTTCTAATATCCAGCCTGTCCACTTGTCCAGCCTGTTCTTATATCCAGCCTGCCTTTCATTCCAGCCTGTTCTAATTTCCAGCCTGTTCTTATTTCCAGCCTGTCCAAATGTCCAGCATGTCCTTATTTCCAGCCTGTCCACCTGTCCAACTTGTCCTTAATTCCAGCCTGTCCACCTGTCCAGCCTGTCCTTATTTCCAGCCTGTTCTTATTTCCAGCCTGTCCACCTGTCCAGCCTGTTCTTGTATCCAGCCTGTTCTTATATCCAGCTTGCCTTTCAATCCAGCCTGTTCTAATTTCCAGCCTGTTCTTATTTCCAGCCTGTCCTTATTTCCAGCCTGTCCACCTGTCCAGACTGTTCTTATTTCCAGCCTGTTCTTATTTCCAGCATGTCCACCTGTCCAGCCTGTTCTTATTTCCAGCCTGTCCACCTGTCCAACCTGTTATTGTATTCAGCCTGTTCTTATGTCCAGCCTGTGTTTCAGTCCAGCCTGTTCTAATATCCAGCCTGTCCACCTGTCTAGCCTGTTCTTGTATGCAGCCTGTTCTTATATCCAGCCTGACCACCTGTCCAACTTGTCCTTATTTCCAGCCTGTCCACTTGTCCAGCCTGACCTTATTTCCAGCCTTTTCTTATTTCCAGCCTGTCCAAATGTCCAGCCTGTTCTTATATCCAGCCTGTCCACCTGTCCAACTTGTCTTTATTATTAGCCTGTCCACCTGTCCAGCTTGTTCTTATTTCGAGCCTGTCCAAATGTCCAGCCTGTACTTATTTCCAGCCTGTCCACTTGTCCAGCCTGTCCTTATTACCAGCCTGTCCACTTGTCCAGCCTGACCTTGTATACAGCTTGTACCTATATCCAGCCTGTCCACCTGTCCAACTTGTCCATATTTCCAGCCTGTCTACCTGTCAAGCCTGTTATTATATCCATCCTGTCCACCTGTCCAGCTTTTCCTTATTTCCAGCCTGTCTACCTGTCCAGCCTGTTCTACTTTCCAGCCTGTTCTTATTTCCAGCCTGTCCACTTGTCCAGCCTGTCCACTTTTCCAGACTGTCCAACTGTCCAGTCTGTGCTTGTATCCATCCTGTTCTTATTTTTAGCCTGTCCACCTGTCCAACTTGTCCTTATTTCCAGCCTGTCTTAATTTCAGCCTGATCTTATTTCTAGCATGTCCATCTGTCCATCCTGTCCTTATTACCAGCCTGTTCTTATTTCCAGCCTGTCCTTATTTCCAGGCTGTTCTTTTTTCCAGCCTGTCTCACTGTCAAGACTGTTCTTGTATACAGCTTGTTCTTATTTCCAGCCTGTCCAAATGTCCAGCCTGTCCTTATTTCCAGCCTGTCCACTTGTCCAGCCTGTCCTTATTTCCAGCCTGTTCTTATTTTTCAGCCTGTCCACCTGTCCAACTTGTCCTTAGTTCCAGCCTGTCCTTATTTCCAGCCTGTTCTAATTTCCAGCCTGTTCTTATTTCCAGCCTGTCCAAATGCCCAGCCTATCCTTATTTCCAGGCTGTTCTAATTTCCAGCCTGTCCACCTGTCCAGCCTGTTCTTGTAATCAGCCTGTTCTAATGTCCAGCCTGTTCTACTTTCCAGCCTGTTCTTATTTCCAGCCTGTCTTAATTTCCAGCCTGTTCTACTTTCCAGCCTGTTCTTATTTCCAGCATGTCTTAATTTCCAGCCTGTTCTTATTTCTAGCCTGTCCACTTGTCCAGCCTGTCCACTTGTCCAGCCTGTCCACCTGTCCACTCTGTTCTTGTATTTATCCTGTTCTTATTTTCAGCCTGTCCACCTGTCCAACTTGTCCTTATTTCCAGCCTGTTATTATTTCCAGCCTGTCCACTTGTGCAGCCTGTCATTATTTCCAAGCTGTTCTTTTTTCCAGCCTGTCCCCCTGTCCAGACTGTTCTTGTATACAGCTTGTTCTTCTATCCAGCCTGTCCAGCCTGTCCACCTTGTCCTTGTTTCCAGCCTGTCCACTTGTCCAGCCTGTTCTTATATCCAGCTTGTACTTATATCTATCCTGTCCACCTGTCCAACTTGTCCTTATTTCCAGCCTGTCCTTATTTCCAGCCTGTTCTACTTTCCAGCCTGTCCACCAGTCCAACCTGTTATTGTATTCAGCCTGTTCTTATGTCCAGCGTGTCTTTCAGTCCAGCCTGTTCTACTATCCAGCCTGTCCACCTGTCTAGCCTGTTCTTATATCCAGCCTGACCACCTGTCCAACTTGTCCCTATTTCCAGCCTGTCCACTTGTCCAGCCTGACCTTATTTCCAGCCTTTTCTTATTTCCAGCGTGTCCACCTGTCCAGCCTGTTCTTATATCCAGCCTGTCCACCTGTCAAACTTGTCTTTATTATTAGCCTGTCCACCTGTCCAGCTTGTTCTTATTTCCAGCCTGATCAAATATCCAGCCTTTTCACCTGTCCAACCTGCTCAAATTTTCAGTCTGTATTTCAGTGCAGTCTGTTCTAATATCCAGTCTGTCTATCTGTCCAGCCTGTCCTCATTTCCAGCCTGTCTTTATTTCCAGGCCGTTCTTTTTTCCAGCCTGTTCTTATATAAATTCTGTCCACCTGTCCAGTTTTTCCTTATTTCCAGCCTGTCAACCTGTCCAGCTTTTCCTTATTTCCAGCCTGTTCTACTTTCCAGCCTGTTTTACTTTCAGCCTGTTCTACTTTCCAGCCTGTCTTAATTTCCAGCCTATCCTTATTTCCAGCCTGTCCAATTGTCCAGCCTGTCTTTCAATCAAGCCTGTTCTAATTTCCAGCCTGTTCTTATTTCCAGCCTGTTCTAATTTCCAGCCTGTTCTTATTTCCAGCCTGTCCACTTGTCCAGCCTGTCCTCATTTCCAGCCTGTTCTTATTTCCAGCCTGACCACTTGTAAAACTTGTCCATAATTCCAGCCTGTCCACTTGTCCAGCCTGTCTTAATTTCCAGCCTATCCTTATTTCCAGCCTGTCCAATTGTCCAGCCTGTCTTTCAATCAAGCCTGTTCTAATTTCCAGCCTGTTCTTATTTCCAGCCTGTCCACTTGTCCAGCCTGTCCTCATTTCCAGCCTGTTCTTATTTCTAGCCTGACCACTTGTACAACTTGTCCATAATTCCAGCCTGTCCACTTGTCCAGCCTGTCCTTATTTCCAGCCTGTCCACTTTTCCAGCCTGTCCTTATTATTAGCCTGTTCTTATTTCCAGCCTGTCTTTCAATCCAGCCTGTCCCCATTTCCAGACTTTTCTTATTTCCAGCCTGACCACTTGTCCAGCCAGTCCTTATTTCCAGCCTGTCTTTCAATCCAGCCTGTTCTAATTTCCAGCCTTTTCTTATTTCCAGCCTGTCCAAATGTCCAGCCTGTACTGATTTCCAGCCTGTCTCCCTGTCTAGCCTGTCCTTATTTCCAGCCTGTTCTTATTTCCAGCCTGACCACTTGTCCAGCCTGTTCTTGTATCCAGCCTGTTCTTATATCCATCGTGTCCACCTGTCCAGCTTTTCCTTATTTCCAGCCTGTCCACCTGTCCAGCCTGTCCTCATTTCCAGCCTGTCCATCTGTCCAGCCTGTTCTACTTTCCAGCCTGTCAACCTGTCCAACTTGTTCTTATTTCCAGCCTGTCCACATGTGCAGCCTGTCCTTGTTTCCAGGCTGTTCTTTTTTCCAGCCTGTCTCCCTGTCCAGACTGTTCTTGTATACAGCTTGTTCGTATATCCAACCTGTCCACCTGTCCAGCCTGTTCTTGTATCCAGCCTGTTCTTATATCCATCCTGTCTACCTGTCCAGCTTTTCCTTATATCCAGCCTGTCCACCTGTCCAGCCTGTCCTTATTTCCAGCCTGTTCTTATTTCCAGCCTGACCACTTGTCCAGCCTGTTCTTGTATCCAGCCTGTTCTTATATCCATCCTGTCCACCTGTCCAGCTTTTCCTTATTTCCAGCCTGTCCACCTGTCCAGCCTGTCCTTATTTCCAGCCTCTCCACCTGTCCTGACTGTTCTTGTTTCCAGCGTGTCCACCTGTCCAGCCTGTTCTTATATCCAGCCTGTCCACCTGTCCAACTTGTCTTTATTATAAGCCTGTCCACCTGTCCAGTTTGTTCTTATTTCCAGCCTGTCCAAATGTCCAGCCTGTCCTTATTTCCAGCCTGTCCAAATGTTCAGCTTGTCCTTATTTCCAGCCTGTCCTTATTTCCAGGCTGTTCTTTTTTCCAGCCTGTCTCCCTGTCCAGCCTGTCTACTTGTCCAGCCTGTCCTCATTTCCAGCCTGTCCTTATTTCCAGGCCGTTCTTTTTTCCAGCCTGTCTCCCTGTCCAGACTATTCTTGTATACAGCCTGTTCTTATATCCATCCTGTCCACCTTTTCAGCTTTTCCTTTTTTCCAGCCTGTCCACCTGTCCAGCCTGTTCTTGTATCCAGCATGTTCTTATTTCCAGCCTGTCCACCTGTCCAACTTGTCCTAATTTTCACCCTTTGCACTTGTCCAGTCTGTTCTAATATCCAGTCTGTCTATCTGTCCAGCCTGTACTTATTTCCAGCCTGTCCATCTTTCCAGCCTATCCTTATTTCCAGCCTGTCAAGCCTGTTCTTGTATCCATCCTGTCCTTATTTCCAGCCTGTCCACCTGTCAAGCCTGTCTTTGAATCCAGCCTGTTCTAATTACCAGCCTGTCTTTATTTCCAGCCTGTCCACTTGTACAGTCTGTCCTCATTTCCAGCCTGTCCTTATTTCCAGGCCGTTCTTTTTTCCAGCCTGTCTCCCTGTCCAGACTATTCTTGTATACAGCCTGTTCTTATATCCATCCTGTCCACCTGTTCAGCTTTTCCTTTTTTCCAGCCTGTCCACCTGTCCAGCCTGTTCTTGTATCCAGCCTGTTCTTATATCCAGCCTGTTCTAATTTCCAGCATGTTCTTATTTCCAGCCTGTCCACCTGTCCAACTTGTCCTAATTTTCACCCTTTGCACTTGTCCAGTCTGTTCTAATATCCAGTCTGTCTATCTGTCCAGCCTGTACTTATTTCCAGCCTGTCCATCTTTCCAGCCTATCCTTATTTCCAGCCTGTCAAGCCTGTTCTTGTATCCATCCTGTCCTTATTTCCAGCCTGTCCACCTGTCAAGCCTGTCTTTGAATCCAGCCTGTTCTAATTACCAGCCTGTCTTTATTTCCAGCCTGTCCACTTGTACAGTCTGTCCTCATTTCCAGCCTGTCCTTATTTCCAGGCCGTTCTTTTTTCCAGCCTGTCTCCCTGTCCAGACTATTCTTGTATACAGCCTGTTCTTATATCCATCCTGTCCACCTGTTCAGCTTTTCCTTTTTTCCAGCCTGTCCACCTGTCCAGCCTGTTCTTGTATCCAGCCTGTTCTTATATCCAGCCTGTTCTAATTTCCATTATGTTCTTATTTCCAGCCTGTCCACCTGTCCAACTTGTCCTAATTTTCACCCTTTGCACTTGTCCTGTCTGTTCTAATATCCAGTCTGTCTATCTGTCCAGCCTGTACTTATTTCCAGCCTGTCCATCTTTCCAGCCTATCCTTATTTCCAGCCTTTTAAGCCTGTTCTTGTATCCATCCTGTCCTTATTTCCAGCCTGTCCACCTGTCAAGCCTGTCTTTGAATCCAGCCTGTTCTAATTACCAGCCTGTCTTTATTTCCAGCCTATCCACTTGTACAGTCTGTCCTTATTTCCAGCCTGTCCACCTGTCCAGCCTGTTCTTGTATCCAGCCTGTTCTTATATCCAGCCTGCCTTTCAATCCAGCCTGTTCTAATTTCCAGCCTGTCCTTATTTCCAGCCTCTCCACCTGTCCTGACTGTTCTTGTTTCCAGCCTGTCCACCAGTCCAACCTGTTATTGTATTCAGCCTGTACTTATTTCCAGCATGTCCACTTGTCCACCCTGTTCTTATTTCCAGCGTGTCCACCTGTCCAGCCTGTTCTTATATCCAGCCTGTCCACCTGTCCAACTTGTCTTTATTATAAGCCTGTCCACCTGTCCAGCTTGTTCTTATTTCCAGCCTGTCCAAATGTCCAGCCTGTCCTTATTTCCAGCCTGTCCAAATGTTCAGCTTGTCCTTATTTCCAGCCTGTCCTTATTTCCAGGCTGTTCTTTTTTCCAGCCTGTCTCCCTGTCCAGCCTGTCTACTTGTCCAGCCTGTCCTCATTTCCAGCCTGTCCTTATTTCCAGGCCGTTCTTTTTTCCAGCCTGTCTCCCTGTCCAGACTATTCTTGTATACAGCCTGTTCTTATATCCATCCTGTCCACCTGTTCAGCTTTTCCTTTTTTCCAGCCTGTCCACCTGTCCAGCCTGTTCTTGTATCCAGCCTGTTCTTATATCCAGCCTGTTCTAATTTCCAGCATGTTCTTATTTCCAGCCTGTCCACAAGTCCAACTTGTCCTAATTTTCACCCTTTGCACTTGTCCAGTCTGTTCTAATATCCAGTCTGTCTATCTGTCCAGCCTGTACTTATTTCCAGCCTGTCCATCTTTCCAGCCTATCCTTATTTCCAGCCTGTCAAGCCTGTTCTTGTATCCATCCTGTCTTTATTTCCAGCCTGTCCACTTGTACAGTCTGTCCTTATTTCCAGCCTGTCCACCTGTCCAGCCTGTTCTTGTATCCAGCCTGTTCTTATATCCAGCCTGGCTTTCAATCCAGCCTGTCTTAATTTCCAGCCTGTTCTTATTTCCAGCCTGTCCACCTGTCCAGCCTGTTCTATTTTCTAGCCAGCTCTTACTTCAAGCCTGTCTTAATTTCCAGCCTGTTCTAATTTCCAGCCTGTCCAAATGTCCAGCTTATCCTTATTTCCAGCCTGTCCACTTGTCCAGCCTGTCCCTATTTCAGGCCTTTTCTTTTTTCCGGCCTGTCCACTTGTCCAGCCTGTTCTTGTATCGAGCCTGTTCTTATATCCAGCCTTCCACCTGTCCAACCTGTTCTTATTTCCAGCCTGTCCACCTGTCCAGCCTGTTCTTATTTCCAGCCTGATCTTATGTCCAGCCTGTCTTTCAGTCCAGCCCGTTCTTATATCCAGCCTGTCCATCTGTCCAGCCAATCCTTATTTCCAGCCTGTCAAGCCTGTTCTTGTATCCATCCTGTCCTTATTTCCAGCCTGTCCTAATGTCAAGCCTGTCTTTCAATCCAGCCTGTTATAATTACCAGCCTGTTTTTATATCCATCCTGTCCACCTGTCCAGCTTTTCCTTATTTCCAGTCTGTCCACCTGTCAAGCCTGTTCTACTTTCCAGCCTGTTCTTATTTCCAGCCTGTCCAAATGCCAAGCCTATCCTTATTTCCAGCCTGTCAACCTGTCCAGCCTGTTCTAATTTCCAGCCTGTTCTTATTTCCAACCTGTCCACCTGTACGACTTGTCCTTATTTCCAGCCTGCCCACCTGTCCAGTCTGTTCCTGTCTCCAGCCTGTTCTTATATCCATCCTGTCCACCTGTCCAGCTTTTCCTTATTTCCAGCCTGTCTACCTGTCCAGCCTGTTCTTGTATCCAGCCTGCTCTTATATCCATCCTGTCCACCTGTCCAGCTTTTCCTTATTTCCAGCCTGTTCTACTTTCCAGCCTGTTTTACTTTCAGCCTGTTCTACTTTCCAGCCTGTCTTAATCTCCAGCCTATCCTTATTTCCAGCCTGTCTTTCGATCAAGCCTGTTATAATTTCCAGCCTGTTCTTATTTCCAGCCTGTCTACCTGTCCAGCCTGTTCTACTTTCCAGCCTGACCACTTCTACAACTTGTCCTTATTTCCAGCCTGTCCACTTGTCCAGCCTGTCCTCATTTCCAGCCTGTTCTTATTTCCAGCCTGACCACTTGTACAACTTGTCCTTAATTCCAGCCTGTCCACTTGTCCAGCCTGTCTTTATTTCCAGCCTGTCCACTTTTCCAGCCTGTCCTTATTACCAGCCTGTTCTTATTTCCAGCCTGTCTCCCTGTCCATCTTGTTCTTATTTCCAGCCTGTCCAAATGTCCAGCCAGTCCTTATTTCCAGACTGTCCATTTGTCCAGCCTGTCCACATGTCCAGCCAGTCCTTATTTCCAGCCTGTTCTTATATCCATCCTGTCCACCTGTCCAGCTTTTCCTTATTTCCAGCCAGTCCTTATTTCCAGCCTGTTCTTATATCCATCCTGTCCACCTGTCCAGCTTTTCCTTATTTCCAGCTTGTCCACTTGTCCAGCCTGTTCTTATTTCCAGCATGTTCTTATTTCCAGCATGTCCTTATTTCCAGCCTGTCCATTTGTCCAGCCTGTCCACTTGTCCAGCCAGTCCTTATTTCCAGCGTGTTCTTATTTTCAGCCTGTCCACCTGTCCAACTTGTCCTTATTTCCAGCCTGTTCTTATTTCCAGCATGTCCATCTGTCCAGCCTGTCCATATTACCAGCTTGTCTCCCTGTCCAGCCTGTTCTTATATCCATCCTGTCCACCTGTCCAGCTTTTCCTTATTTCCAGCCTGTCCACCTGACCAGCCTGTTCTACTTTCCAGCCTGTTCTTATTTCCAGCCTGTTCTTATATCCATCCTGTCCACCTGTCCAGCTTTTCCTTATTTCCAGCCTGTCCACCTGTCCAGCCTGATCTACTTTCCAGCCTGTCCAAATGCCAAGCCTATCCTTATTTCCAGCCTGTGCTTTTCCAGCCTGTCCACTTGTCCAGCCTGTCCTTATTTCCAGCCAGTTCTTATTTCCAGCCTGATCTAATTTCCAGCCTGTTCTTATTTCAAGCCTGTACACCTGTCCAGCCTGTTCTTGTATTCAGCCTGTGCTTATGTCCAGCCTGTCTTTCAGTCCAGCCTGTTCTAATATCCAGCCTGCCCATCTGTCCAGCCTGTCCTCATTTCCAGCCTGTTCATATTTCCAGCCTGACCACTTGTACAACTTGTCCTTAATTCCAGCCTGTTCTTTTTTCCAGCCTGTCCACCTGTCCAGCCTGTCCTTATTTCCAGCGTGTCCACTTGTCCAGCCTGTCCTCATTTCCAGCCTGTTCTTATTTCCAGCCTGACCATTTGTACAACTTGTCCTTATTTCCAGCCTGTTCTTATATCCATCCTGTCCACCTGTCCAGCTCTTCCTTATTTCTAGCCTGTCCACCTGTCCAGCCTGTTCTTGTATCCAGCCTGTTCTTATTTCCATCATGTTCTTATTTCCAGCATGTCCATCTGTCCAGCCTGTCCTTATTACCAGTCAGTTCTTATTTCCAGCCTGTCCACTTGTGCAGCCTGTCCTTATTTCCAGGCTGTTGTTTTTTCCAGCCTGTCTCCCTGTCCAGACTGTTCTTGTATACAGCTTGTTCCTATATCCAGCCTGTCCAACTGTCCAGCCTGTTCTTGTATCCAGCCTGTTCTTATATCCATCCTGTCCACTTGTCCAGCCTGTCCTTATTTCCAGCCTGTCTTTCAATCCAGCCTGTTCTAATTTCCAGCCTGTGCTTATTTCCAGCCTGTTCTTATTTCCAGCCTGTCAACCTGTCCATCCTGTCTTTATTTCCAGCCTGTCCACCTGTCCAGTCTGTTCTTCATTCCAGCCTGTTCTCATTTCCAGCCTATCTTAATTTCCAGCCTGTTCTTATTTCCAGCCTGTTCTAATTTTCAGCCTGTTCTTATTTTAAGCCTGTACACCTTTCCAGCCTGTTCTTGTATTCAGCCTGTGCTTATGTCCAGCTTTTCCTTATTTCCAGCCTGTCCACCTGTCCAGCCTGTTCTTATGTCCAGCCTGTCTTTCAATCCAGCCTGTTCTAATTTCCAGCCTGTCCACCTGTCCAGTCTGTTCTTGTATCCATCCTGTTCTTATTTTCAGACTGTTCTTATTTCCAGCCTGTCCACCTGTCCAGACTGTTGTTGTATCCAGCCTGTTCATATATCCAGCCTGTCCACCTGTACAACTTGTCGTTATTTCCAGCCTGTCTACCTGTCCAGCCTGTTCTACTTTCCAGCCTGACCACTTCTACAACTTGTCCTTATTTCCAGCCTGTCCACTTGTCCAGCCTGTCTTTATTTCCAGCCTGTCCTTATTACCAGCCTGTTCTTATTTCCAGCCTGTCTCCCTGTCCATCTTGTTCTTATTTCCAGCCTGTCCAAATGTCCAGCCAGTCCTTATTTCCAGACTGTCCATTTGTCCAGCCTGTCCACATGTCCAGCCAGTCCTTATTTCCAGCCTGTTCTTATATCCATCCTGTCCACCTGTCCAGCTTTTCCTTATTTCCAGCCAGTCCTTATTTCCAGCCTGTTCTTATATCCATCCTGTCCACCTGTCCAGCTTTTCCTTATTTCCAGCTTGTCCACTTGTCCAGCCTGTTCTTATTTCCAGCATGTTCTTATTTCCAGCATGTCCTTATTTCCAGCCTGTCCATTTGTCCAGCCTGTCCACTTGTCCAGCCAGTCCTTATTTCCAGCGTGTTCTTATTTTCAGCCTGTCCACCTGTCCAACTTGTCCTTATTTCCAGCCTGTTCTTATTTCCAGCATGTCCATCTGTCCAGCCTGTCCATATTACCAGCTTGTCTCCCTGTCCAGCCTGTTCTTATATCCATCCTGTCCACCTGTCCAGCTTTTCCTTATTTCCAGCCTGTCCACCTGACCAGCCTGTTCTACTTTCCAGCCTGTTCTTATTTCCAGCCTGTTCTTATATCCATCCTGTCCACCTGTCCAGCTTTTCCTTATTTCCAGCCTGTCCACTTGTGCAGCCTGTCCTTATTTCCAGGCTGTTGTTTTTTCCAGCCTGTCTCCCTGTCCAGACTGTTCTTGTATACAGCTTGTTCCTATATCCAGCCTGTCCAACTGTCCAGCCTGTTCTTGTATCCAGCCTGTCCATCTGTCCAGCCAATCCTTATTTCCAGCCTGTCAAGCCTGTTCTTGTATCCATCCTGTCCTTATTTCCAGCCTGTCCTAATGTCAAGCCTGTCTTTCAATCCAGCCTGTTATAATTACCAGCCTGTTTTTATATCCATCCTGTCCACCTGTCCAGCTTTTCCTTATTTCCAGTCTGTCCACCTGTCAAGCCTGTTCTACTTTCCAGCCTGTTCTTATTTCCAGCCTGTCCAAATGCCAAGCCTATCCTTATTTCCAGCCTGTCAACCTGTCCAGCCTGTTCTAATTTCCAGCCTGTTCTTATTTCCAACCTGTCCACCTGTACGACTTGTCCTTATTTCCAGCCTGCCCACCTGTCCAGTCTGTTCCTGTCTCCAGCCTGTTCTTATATCCATCCTGTCCACCTGTCCAGCTTTTCCTTATTTCCAGCCTGTCTACCTGTCCAGCCTGTTCTTGTATCCAGCCTGCTCTTATATCCATCCTGTCCACCTGTCCAGCTTTTCCTTATTTCCAGCCTGTTCTACTTTCCAGCCTGTTTTACTTTCAGCCTGTTCTACTTTCCAGCCTGTCTTAATCTCCAGCCTATCCTTATTTCCAGCCTGTCTTTCGATCAAGCCTGTTATAATTTCCAGCCTGTTCTTATTTCCAGCCTGTCTACCTGTCCAGCCTGTTCTACTTTCCAGCCTGACCACTTCTACAACTTGTCCTTATTTCCAGCCTGTCCACTTGTCCAGCCTGTCCTCATTTCCAGCCTGTTCTTATTTCCAGCCTGACCACTTGTACAACTTGTCCTTAATTCCAGCGCCTGTCCACTTGTCCAGCCTGTCCTTATTTCCAGCGTGTCCACTTGTCCAGCCTGTCCTCATTTCCAGCCTGTTCTTATTTCCAGCCTG